>NW_027667849.1:2500-15000 GCF_963924665.1 Micromys minutus | reverse complement strand
GTTTAAAGTTTAGGGTTTAGGATTGTTTAAGTTTTAGGGTGGTTTAGGTTTAGGGTACAAAATTTAGCGTTTAAGATTGTTTAATGTTTAGGGGTTTTTAGGTTTTAGCGTTTAGAGTTGTTTAGGGTTTTTTAGGGTTGTTTATAATTTAGTGTTTAGGGTTGTTCAGGATTTATGATTTAGGATATTTTAAGGTTTAGGGTTTAAGGTTGTATAGTGTTTTAGGATTTAGGGTATAATGTTTAGGGTTAAGGGTTTAGAGTTGTTTAGGGTATAGTGTTAATGGTTTTAGGGTTTAGGCTTGTTTAGGGTTTAGTGTTTAGGGTTTAGGGTTTAGGGTTTTTTAGCGTTTAGTGTTTATAGTTTAAGGTTTAGGGTGCTTTTGGAATTAGTGTTTAGGTTTTTTCGGGTTTAGGGTTTAGGATTTAGGGTGTAAGGGTTAGTGTTAGGGTTAGGTTTAGGGTTAAGGCGAGGGTTAGGGTGAGGGTTAAGGTTAGGGTTAGGGTTAAGGTTAGTGTTAGTGTTAGAATAAGGGTGAGGGTTAGGGATAGGGTTAGGGTTAGGGTTAGGGTTAGGGTTAAGGTTAGGGTTAGGGTTAAGGTTAGGGTTAGGGGTTTGGGTTAGGGTTAGTGTTAGGGGTTAGGGGTTAGTGTTAGGGTTAGGGTTAGGGTTAGGGTTAGGGTTAGGGTTAGGTTTAGTGTTAGGGTTATTATTAGGCGTTTAGGTTTTAGTTTAGGATTAGTGTTAGGGTTAGAATTAGAAATAGGGTTAGTGTTAGGATTAGGGTCAGGGTTAGGTTTAGAAATATGGTTAGGGTTAGGGTTAAGGGTAGGGTTAGGGTTAGGGTTAGAATTAAAGTTTAGGGTTTAGTGTTAGGATTAGGGATAGTGTGAGGTTTAGGGTTAGGTTTAGGGTTAGGGTTAGGGTTAGTGTTTGGGTTATGATTAGTGTTAGGATTAGGATTAGGGTTAGGTGCAGGTTTATGTTTAGGGTTAGGGTTAGGGTTAGGGTTAGATTTAGGGTTAGGTTTAGGTTTATTGTTAGATTTAGGGTTTAGGGTTTAAGGTTTAAGGTTTAGGATTGTTTAAGTTTAAGGGTGGGTTAGGTTTAGGGTTTAGAGTTTAGTATTATGGTTACGGTTAGGGTTAGGGTTAGGGATGGGGTTAGGGTTAGGGTTAGGGTTATGGTAAGGGTTAGGGTTAGGGTTAGGGTTAGGGTAAAAGTTAGGGCGTTAGTGTTAGGGTTTGGGTTAGGGTTAGGGTTAGGGTTAAGGTTAGGGTTAGTGTTAGGGTTAGGGTTATGGTTAGTGTTAGGATTAGGGTTAGGGTTAGGGTCAGGGTTAGGTTTTAAGTTAGGGATAGGGTTAGGGTTAGATTTAGGGTTAGGTTTAGGTTTATTGTTAGATTTAGGGTTTAGGGTTTAAGGTTTATGGTTTAGGATTGTTTAAGGTTTAGGGTGGATTAGGTTTAGGGTTTAGAGTTTAGAGTTATGGTTACGGTTAGGGTTAGGGTTAGGGATGGGGTTAGGGTTAGGGTTAGGGTTATGGTAAGGTTTAGGTTTAGGGTTAGGGTTAGGGTTAGGGTAAAAGTTAGGGGGTTAGTATTAGGGTTTGTGTTAGGGTTAGGGTTAGGGTTAGGGTTAGGTTAGGGTTAGGGTTAGGGTTAGGGTTAGAGTTAGGGTTAGGGTTAGGTTAGGGTTAGGGTTAGGGTTAGGGTTAGGGTTAGGGTTAGGGGTTAGGGTTAGTGAAAGGGTTAGGGTTATTATTAGGGTGTTAGGTTTAAGTTTAGGATTAGTGTTAGGGTTAGAATTAGAAATAGGGTTAGTGTTAGGATTAGGGTCAGGGTTAGGTTTAGGGTTAGGGTTAAAGTTAGGGTTAGGGTCAGGGAGGGTTTAGGGTTAGGGTTAGGGTTAGGGTTAGATTTAGGGTTAGGTTTAGGTTTATTGTTAGATTTAGGATTTAGGGTTTAAGGTTTATGGTTTAGGATTGTTTAAGGTTTAGGGTGGATTAGGTTTAGGGTTTAGAGTTTAGTGTTATGGTTACGGTTAGGGTTAGGGTTAGGGTTAGGATTAGGGTTAAGGTAAGGGTTAGGATTAGGTTTAGGTTTAGGGTTAGGGTTAGGGTTAGGGTTAGGGTTAGGGTTAGGATTAGGGTTAGGGTTAGGGTTAGGGTAAGGGTTAGGGGTTAGGGTTAGGGTTATGGTTATTGTTAGGTTTAGGGTTTAGGGTTTAGTGTTTAGGGTTTAAGGTTTAGGGTTTAGGATTGTTTAAGATTTAGGGTGGTTTAGGTTAAGGGTTTAGGGTTTAGAGTTTAGGATTGTTTAAGGTTTAGGGTTGTTTAGGGTATAGTGTTTAGGGTTAAAAGTTTAGGGTTGTTTAGGGTTTAGTGTTTAGGGTTTAGGGTTGTTTAAGGTTTAGTGTTTAAGGTTTAGGTTTTAGGGTTGTTTTGGGTTTAGTGTTTAGTGTTGTTTAGGGTATAGTGTCAATGGTTTAGGGTTTAGGGTTATTTAGGGTTTAGTGTTTAAGGTTTAAGGTATAGGGTTGTTTAGGGTTTAGTGTTTAGGGTTGTTTATGGTTTAGTGATTAGGGTTGTTTAGGGTTGTTTAGAGGTTAGTGTTTAGGGTTATTCAGGGTTTATGATTTAGGGTTGTTCAGGGTTTAGGATTTATGGTTTTTCAGGGTTTAGGATTTAGGGATTAAGGTTAAGGGGTTAGGGTTAGGGTTAGGGTTAGGGTTAGAATTAGGGTTAGAGTTAAGTTTAGAGTTAGGGTTATGGGGTTATGTTAGGCTTAAGGTTAGGGTTAGGGTTATGGGCTTAAGGTTAGGGTTGGGGTTAGGGTTAGGTTTAGGTTTAGGGTTAGGGTTAGGGTTATGGTTATTCTTAGATTTATGGTTTAAAATTTAGGGTTTATGGTTTAAGGTTTAGGGTTTAGGATTGTTTAAGTTTTAGAATGGTTTAGGTTTAGGGTATAGAATTTAGCGTTTAAGATTGTTTAATGGTTAGGGTTGTTTAGGTTTTAGCGTTTAGAGTTGTTTAGGGTTTTTTAGGGTTGTTTATAATTTAGTGTTTAGGGTTGTTCAGGATTTATGATTTAGGTTATTTTAAGGTTTAGGGTTTAAGGTTGTATAGTGTTTTAGGGTTTAGGGTATAATGTTTAGTGTTAAAGGTTTAGAATTGTTTAGGGTATAGTGTTAATGGTTTTAGGGTTTAGGCTTGTTTAGGGTTTAGTGTTTAGGGTTTAGGGTTTAGGGTTTTATAGCGTTTAGTGTTTATAGTTTAGGGTTTAGGGTGCTTTTGGAATTAGTGTTTAGGTTTTTTCGGGATTTAGGGTTTAGGATTTAGGGTGTAAGGGTTAGTGTTAGGGTTAGGTTTAGGGTTAAGGTGAGGGTTAGGGTGAGGGTTAAGGTTAGGGTTAGGGTTAAGGTTAGTGTTAGTGTTAGAATAAGGGTGAGGGTTAGGGATAGGGTTAGGGTTAGGGTTAGGGTTAGGGTTAAGGTTAGGGTTAGGGTTAAGGTTAGGGTTAGGGGTTTGGGTTAGGGTTAGTGTTAGGGGTTAGAGGTTAGTGTTAGGGTTAGGGTTAGGGTTAGGGTTAGGGTTAGGGTTAGGTTTAATGTTAGGGTTATTATTAGGCGTTTAGGTTTTAGTTTAGGATTAGTGTTAGGGTTAGAATTAGAAATAGGGTTAGTGTTAGGATTATGGTCAGGGTTAGGTTTAGAAATATGGTTAGGGTTAGGGTTAAGGGTAGGGTTAGGGTTAGGGTTAGAATTAAAGTTTAGGGTTTAGTGTTAGGATTAGGGATAGTGTGAGGTTTAGGGTTAGGTTTAGGGTTTGGGTTAGGGTTAGTGTTTGGGTTATGATTAGTGTTAGGATTAGGATTAGGGTTAGGTGCAGGTTTATGTTTAGGGTTAGGGTTAGGGTTAGGGTTAGATTTAGGGTTAGGTTTAGGTTTATTGTTAGATTTAGGGTTTAGGGTTTAAGGTTTAAGGTTTAGGATTGTTTAAGTTTAAGGGTGGATTAGGTTTAGGGTTTAGAGTTTAGTATTATGGTTACGGTTAGGGTTAGGGTTAGGGATGGGGTTAGGGTTAGGGTTAGGGTTATGGTAAGGGTTAGGGTTAGGGTTAGGGTTAGGGTAAAAGTTATGGCGTTAGTGTTATGGTTTGGGTTAGGGTTAGGGTTATGGTTAAGTTTAGGCTTAGTGTTAGGGTTAGGGTTATGGTTAGTGTTAGGATTAGGGTTAGGGTTAGGGTCAGGGTTAGGTTTAAAGTTAGGGATAGGGTTAGGGTTAGATTTAGGGTTAGGTTTAGGTTTATTGTTAGATTTAGGGTTTAGGGTTTAAGGTTTATGGTTTAGGATTGTTTAAGGTTTAGGGTGGATTAGGTTTAGGGTTTAGAGTTTAGAGTTATGGTTACGGTTAGGGTTAGGGTTAGGGATGGGGTTAGGGTTAGGGTTAGGGTTATGGTAAGGTTTAGGTTTAGGGTTAGGGTTAGGGTTAGGGTAAAAGTTAGGGGGTTAGTATTAGGGTTTGTGTTAGGGTTAGGGTTAGGGTTAGGGTTAGGTTAGGGTTAGGGTTTGGGTTAGGGTTAGTGTTAGTGTTAGGGTTAGGTTAGGGTTAGGGTTAGGGTTAGGGTTAGGGTTAGGGGTTAGGGTTAGTGAAAGGGTTAGGGTTATTATTAGGGTGTTAGGTTTAAGTTTAGGATTAGTGTTAGGGTTAGAATTAGAAATAGGGTTAGTGTTAGGATTAGGGTCAGGGTTAGGTTTAGGGTTAGGGTTAAGGTTAGGGTTAGGGTCAGGGAGGGTTTAGGGTTAGGGTTAGGGTTAGATTTAGGGTTAGGTTTAGGTTTATTGTTAGATTTAGGATTTAGGGTTTAAGGTTTATGGTTTAGGATTGTTTAAGGTTTAGGGTGGATTAGGTTTAGGGTTTAGAGTTTAGTGTTATGGTTACGGTTAGGGTTAGGGTTAGGGTTACGATTAGGGTTAAGGTAAGGGTTAGGATTAGGTTTAGGTTTAGGGTTAGGGTTAGGGTTAGGGTTAGGGTTAGGGTTAGGATTAGGGTTAGGGTTAGGGTTAGGGTAAGGGTTAGGGGTTAGGGTTAGGGTTATGGTTATTGTTAGGTTTAGGGTTTAGGGTTTAGTGTTTAGGGTTTAAGGTTTAGGGTTTAGGATTGTTTAAGATTTAGGGTGGTTTAGGTTAAGGGTTTAGGGTTTAGAATTTAGGATTGTTTAAGGTTTAGGGTTGTTTAGGGTATAGTGTTTAGGGTTAAAAGTTTAGGGTTGTTTAGGGTTTAGTGTTTAGGGTTTAGGGTTGTTTAAGGTTTAGTGTTTAAGGTTTAGGTTTTAGGGTTGTTTTGGGTTTAGTGTTTAGTGTTGTTTAGGGTATAGTGTCAATGGTTTAGGGTTTAGGGTTATTTAGGGTTTAGTGTTTAAGGTTTAAGGTATAGGGTTGTTTAGGGTTTAGTGTTTAGGGTTGTTTATGGTTTAGTGATTAGGGTTGTTTAGGGTTGTTTAGAGGTTAGTGTTTAGGGTTATTCAGGGTTTATGATTTAGGGTTGTTCAGGGTTTAGGATTTATGGTTTTTCAGGGTTTAGGATTTAGGGATTAAGGTTAAGGGGTTAGGGTTAGGGTTAGGGTTAGGGTTAGAATTAGGGTTAGAGTTAAGTTTAGAGTTAGGGTTATGGGGTTACGTTAGGCTTAAGGTTAGGGTTAGGGTTATGGGCTTAAGGTTAGGGTTGGGGTTAGGGTTAGGTTTAGGTTTAGGGTTAGGGTTAGGGTTATGGTTATTCTTAGATTTATGGTTTAAAATTTAGGGTTTATGGTTTAAGGTTTAGGGTTTAGGATTGTTTAAGTTTTAGAATGGTTTAGGTTTAGGGTATAGAATTTAGCGTTTAAGATTGTTTAATGGTTAGGGTTGTTTAGGTTTTAGCGTTTAGAGTTGTTTAGGGTTTTTTAGGGTTGTTTATAATTTAGTGTTTAGGGTTGTTCAGGATTTATGATTTAGGTTATTTTAAGGTTTAGGGTTTAAGGTTGTATAGTGTTTTAGGGTTTAGGGTATAATGTTTAGTGTTAAGGGTTTAGAATTGTTTAGGGTATAGTGTTAATGGTTTTAGGGTTTAGGCTTGTTTAGGGTTTAGTGTTTAGGGTTTAGGGTTTAGGGTTTTATAGCGTTTAGTGTTTATAGTTTAGGGTTTAGGGTGCTTTTGGAATTAGTGTTTAGGTTTTTTCGGGGTTTAGGGTTTAGGATTTAGGGTGTAAGGGTTAGTGTTAGGGTTAGGTTTAGGGTTAAGGTGAGGGTTAGGGTGAGGGTTAAGGTTAGGGTTAGGGTTAAGGTTAGTGTTAGTGTTAGAATAAGGGTGAGGGTTAGGGATAGGGTTAGGGTTAGGGTTAGGGTTAGGGTTAAGGTTAGGGTTAGGGTTAAGGTTAGGGTTAGGGGTTTGGGTTAGGGTTAGTGTTAGGGGTTAGAGGTTAGTGTTAGGGTTAGGGTTAGGGTTAGGGTTAGGGTTAGGGTTAGGTTTAATGTTAGGGTTATTATTAGGCGTTTAGGTTTTAGTTTAGGATTAGTGTTAGGGTTAGAATTAGAAATAGGGTTAGTGTTAGGATTAGGGTCAGGGTTAGGTTTAGAAATATGGTTAGGGTTAGGGTTAAGGGTAGGGTTAGGGTTAGGGTTAGAATTAAAGTTTAGGGTTTAGTGTTAGGATTAGAGATAGTGTGAGGTTTAGGGTTAGGTTTAGGGTTTGGGTTAGGGTTAGTGTTTGGGTTATGATTAGTGTTAGGATTAGGATTAGGGTTAGGTGCAGGTTTATGTTTAGGGTTAGGGTTAGGGTTAGGGTTAGATTTAGGGTTAGGTTTAGGTTTATTGTTAGATTTAGGGTTTAGGGTTTAAGGTTTAAGGTTTAGGATTGTTTAAGTTTAAGGGTGGATTAGGTTTAGGGTTTAGAGTTTAGTATTATGGTTACGGTTAGGGTTAGGGTTAGGGATGGGGTTAGGGTTAGGGTTAGGGTTATGGTAAGGGTTAGGGTTAGGGTTAGGGTTAGGGTAAAAGTTATGGCGTTAGTGTTATGGTTTGGGTTAGGGTTAGGGTTATGGTTAAGTTTAGGCTTAGTGTTAGGGTTAGGGTTATGGTTAGTGTTAGGATTAGGGTTAGGGTTAGGGTCAGGGTTAGGTTTAAAGTTAGGGATAGGGTTAGGGTTAGATTTAGGGTTAGGTTTAGGTTTATTGTTAGATTTAGGGTTTAGGGTTTAAGGTTTATGGTTTAGGATTGTTTAAGGTTTAGGGTGGATTAGGTTTAGGGTTTAGAGTTTAGAGTTATGGTTACGGTTAGGGTTAGGGTTAGGGATGGGGTTAGGGTTAGGGTTAGGGTTATGGTAATGTTTAGGTTTAGGGTTAGGGTTAGGGTTAGGGTAAAAGTTAGGGGGTTAGTATTAGGGTTTGTGTTAGGGTTAGGGTTAGGGTTAGGGTTAGGTTAGGGTTAGGGTTTGGGTTAGGGTTAGTGTTAGGGTTAGGGTTAGGTTAGGGTTAGGGTTAGGGTTAGGGTTAGGGTTAGGGGTTAGGGTTAGTGAAAGGGTTAGGGTTATTATTAGGGTGTTAGGTTTAAGTTTAGGATTAGTGTTAGGGTTAGAATTAGAAATAGGGTTAGTGTTAGGATTAGGGTCAGGGTTAGGTTTAGGGTTAGGGTTAAGGTTAGGGTTAGGGTCAGGGAGGGTTTAGGGTTAGGGTTAGGGTTAGGGTTAGATTTAGGGTTAGGTTTAGGTTTATTGTTAGATTTAGGATTTAGGGTTTAAGGTTTATGGTTTAGGATTGTTTAAGGTTTAGGGTGGATTAGGTTTAGGGTTTAGAGTTTAGTGTTATGGTTACGGTTAGGGTTAGGGTTAGGGTTAGGATTAGGGTTAAGTAAGGGTTAGGATTAGGTTTAGGTTTAGGGTTAGGGTTAGGGTTAGGGTTAGGGTTAGGATTAGGGTTAGGGTTAGGGTTAGGGTAAGGGTTAGGGGTTAGGGTTAGGGTTATGGTTATTGTTAGGTTTAGGGTTTAGGGTTTAGTGTTTAGGGTTTAAGGTTTAGGGTTTAGGATTGTTTAAGATTTAGGGTGGTTTAGGTTAAGGGTTTAGGGTTTAGAATTTAGGATTGTTTAAGGTTTAGGGTTGTTTAGGGTATAGTGTTTAGGGTTAAAAGTTTAGGGTTGTTTAGGGTTTAGTGTTTAGGGTTTAGGGTTGTTTAAGGTTTAGTGTTTAAGGTTTAGGTTTTAGGGTTGTTTTGGGTTTAGTGTTTAGTGTTGTTTAGGGTATAGTGTCAATGGTTTAGGGTTTAGGGTTATTTAGGGTTTAGTGTTTAAGGTTTAAGGTATAGGGTTGTTTAGGGTTTAGTGTTTAGGGTTGTTTATGGTTTAGTGATTAGGGTTGTTTAGGGTTGTTTAGAGGTTAGTGTTTAGGGTTATTCAGGGTTTATGATTTAGGGTTGTTCAGGGTTTAGGATTTATGGTTTTTCAGGGTTTAGGATTTAGGGATTAAGGTTAAGGGGTTAGGGTTAGGGTTAGGGTTAGGGTTAGAATTAGGGTTAGAGTTAAGTTTAGAGTTAAGGTTATGGGGTTACGTTAGGCTTAAGGTTAGGGTTAGGGTTATGGGCTTAAGGTTAGGGTTGGGGTTAGGGTTAGGTTTAGGTTTAGGGTTAGGGTTAGGGTTATGGTTATTCTTAGATTTATGGTTTAAAATTTAGGGTTTATGGTTTAAGGTTTAGGGTTTAGGATTGTTTAAGTTTTAGAATGGTTTAGGTTTAGGGTATAGAATTTAGCGTTTAAGATTGTTTAATGGTTAGGGTTCTTTAGGTTTTAGCGTTTAGAGTTGTTTAGGGTTTTTTAGGGTTGTTTATAATTTAGTGTTTAGGGTTGTTCAGGATTTATGATTTAGGATATTTTAAGGTTTAGGGTTTAAGGTTGTATAGTGTTTTAGGGTTTAGGGTATAATGTTTAGGGTTAAGGGTTTAGAATTGTTTAGGGTATAGTGTTAATGGTTTTAGGGTTTAGGCTTGTTTAGGGTTTAGTGTTTAGGGTTTAGGGTTTAGGGTTTTATAGCGTTTAGTGTTTATAGTTTAGGGTTTAGGGTGCTTTTGGAATTAGTGTTTAGGTTTTTTCGGGGTTTAGGGTTTAGGATTTAGGGTGTAAGGGTTAGTGTTAGGGTTAGGTTTAGGGTTAAGGTGAGGGTTAGGGTGAGGGTTAAGGTTAGGGTTAGGGTTAAGGTTAGTGTTAGTGTTAGAATAAGGGTGAGGGTTAGGGATAGGGTTAGGGTTAGGGTTAGGGTTAGGGTTAAGGTTAGGGTTAGGGTTAAGGTTAGGGTTAGGGGTTTGGGTTAGGGTTAGTGTTAGGGGTTAGGGGTTAGTGTTAGGGTTAGGGTTAGGGTTAGGGTTAGGGTTAGGGTTAGGTTTAGTGTTAGGGTTATTATTAGGCGTTTAGGTTTTAGTTTAGGATTAGTGTTAGGGTTAGAATTAGAAATAGGGTTAGTGTTAGGATTAGGGTCAGGGTTAGGTTTAGAAATATGGTTAGGGTTAGGGTTAAGGGTAGGGTTAGGGTTAGGGTTAGAATTAAAGTTTAGGGTTTAGTGTTAGGATTAGGGATAGTGTGAGGTTTAGGGTTAGGTTTAGGGTTTGGGTTAGGGTTAGTGTTTGGGTTATGATTAGTGTTAGGATTAGGATTAGGGTTAGGTGCAGGTTTATGTTTAGGGTTAGGGTTAGGGTTAGGGTTAGATTTAGGGTTAGGTTTAGGTTTATTGTTAGATTTAGGGTTTAGGGTTTAAGGTTTAAGGTTTAGGATTGTTTAAGTTTAAGGGTGGATTAGGTTTAGGGTTTAGAGTTTAGTATTATGGTTACGGTTAGGGTTAGGGTTAGGGATGGGGTTAGGGTTAGGGTTAGGGTTATGGTAAGGGTTAGGGTTAGGGTTAGGGTTAGGGTAAAAGTTAGGGCGTTAGTGTTAGGGTTTGGGTTAGGGTTAGGGTTAGGGTTAAGGTTAGGGTTAGTGTTAGGGTTAGGGTTATGGTTAGTGTTAGGATTAGGGTTAGGGTTAGGGTCAGGGTTAGGTTTAAAGTTAGGGATAGGGTTAGGGTTAGATTTAGGGTTAGGTTTAGGTTTATTGTTAGATTTAGGGTTTAGGGTTTAAGGTTTATGGTTTAGGATTGTTTAAGGTTTAGGGTGGATTAGGTTTAGGGTTTAGAGTTTAGAGTTATGGTTACGGTTAGGGTTAGGGTTAGGGATGGGGTTAGGGTTAGGGTTAGGGTTATGGTAAGGTTTAGGTTTAGGGTTAGGGTTAGGGTTAGGGTAAAAGTTAGGGGGTTAGTATTAGGGTTTGTGTTAGGGTTAGGGTTAGGTTAGGGTTAGGTTAGGGTTAGGGTTAGGGTTAGGGTTAGGGTTAGGGTTAGGTTAGGGTTAGGGTTAGGGTTAGGGTTATGGTTAGGGGTTAGGGTTAGTGAAAGGGTTAGGGTTATTATTAGGGTGTTAGGTTTAAGTTTAGGATTAGTGTTAGGGTTAGAATTAGAAATAGGGTTAGTGTTAGGATTAGGGTCAGGGTTAGGTTTAGGGTTAGGGTTAAGGTTAGGGTTAGGGTCAGGGAGGGTTTAGGGTTAGGGTTAGGTTTAGGGTTAGATTTAGGGTTAGGTTTAGGTTTATTGTAAGATTTAGGATTTAGGGTTTAAGGTTTATGGTTTAGGATTGTTTAAGGTTTAGGGTGGATTAGGTTTAGGGTTTAGAGTTTAGTGTTATGGTTACGGTTAGGGTTAGGGTTAGGGTTAGGATTAGGGTTAAGGTAAGGGTTAGGATTAGGTTTAGGTTTAGGGTTAGGGTTAGGGTTAGGGTTAGGGTTAGGATTAGGGTTAGGGTTAGGGTTAGGGTAAGGGTTAGGGGTTAGGGTTATGGTTATGGTTATTGTTAGGTTTAGGGTTTAGGGTTTAGTGTTTAGGGTTTAAGGTTTAGGGTTTAGGATTGTTTAAGATTTAGGGTGGTTTAGGTTAAGGGTTTAGGGTTTAGAGTTTAGGATTGTTTAAGGTTTAGGGTTGTTTAGGGTATAGTGTTTAGGGTTAAAAGTTTAGGGTTGTTTAGGGTTTAGTGTTTAGGGTTTAGGGTTGTTTAAGGTTTAGTGTTTAAGGTTTAGGTTTTAGGGTTGTTTTGGGTTTAGTGTTTAGTGTTGTTTAGGGTATAGTGTCAATGGTTTAGGGTTTAGGGTTATTTAGGGTTTAGTGTTTAAGGTTTAAGGTATAGGGTTGTTTAGGGTTTAGTGTTTAGGGTTGTTTATGGTTTAGTGATTAGGGTTGTTTAGGGTTGTTTAGAGGTTAGTGTTTAGGGTTATTCAGGGTTTATGATTTAGGGTTGTTCAGGGTTTACGATTTATGGTTTTTCAGGGTTTATGATTTAGGGATTAAGGTTAAGGGGTTAGGGTTAGGGTTAGGGTTAGGGTTAGAATTAGGGTTAGAGTTAAGTTTAGAGTTAGGGTTATGGGGTTACGTTAGGCTTAAGGTTAGGGTTAGGGTTATGGGCTTAAGGTTAGGGTTGGGGTTAGGGTTAGGTTTAGGTTTAGGGTTAGGGTTAGGGTTATGGTTATTCTTAGATTTATGGTTTAAAATTTAGGGTTTATGGTTTAAGGTTTAGGGTTTAGGATTGTTTAAGTTTTAGAATGGTTTAGGTTTAGGGTATAGAATTTAGCGTTTAAGATTGTTTAATGGTTAGGGTTGTTTAGGTTTTAGCGTTTAGAGTTGTTTAGGGTTTTTTAGGGTTGTTTATAATTTAGTGTTTAGGGTTGTTCAGGATTTATGATTTAGGATATTTTAAGGTTTAGGGTTTAAGGTTGTATAGTGTTTTAGGGTTTAGGGTATAATGTTTAGGGTTAAGGGTTTAGAATTGTTTAGGGTATAGTGTTAATGGTTTTAGGGTTTAGGCTTGTTTAGGGTTTAGTGTTTAGGGTTTAGGGTTTAGGGTTTTATAGCGTTTAGTGTTTATAGTTTAGGGTTTAGGGTGCTTTTGGAATTAGTGTTTAGGGTTTTTCAGGGTTTAGGGTTTAGGATTTAGGGTGTTAGGGTTAGTGTTAGGGTTAGGTTTAGGGTTAAGGTGAGGGTTAGGGTGAGGGTTAAGGTTAGGGTTAGGGTTAAGGTTAGTGTTAGTGTTAGGGTAAGGGTTATGGTTAGGGATAGGGTTAGAGTTAGGGTTAGGGTTAGGGTTAAGGTTAGGGTTAGGGTTAGGGTTAGGGTTAGGGGTTAGGGTTAGGGTTAGTGTTAGGGGTTAGGTGTTAGTGTTAGGGTTAGGGTTAGGGTTAGGGTTATGGTTAGGTTTAGTGTTAGGGTTATTATTAGGGGGTTAGGTTTTAGTTAAGGATTAGTGTTAGGGTTAGAATTAGAAATAGGGTTAGTGTTAGGATTAGGGTCAGGGTTAGGTTTAGGGATAGGGTTAGGGTTAGGGTTAAGGGTAGGGTTAGGGTTAGGATTAGATTTAAAGTTTAGGGTTTAGTGTTAGGATTTGGGATAGTGTGAGGTTTAGGGTTAG
>NW_027667850.1:0-52000 GCF_963924665.1 Micromys minutus | reverse complement strand
GAAATTTCCCTTATTTGGGGCAAAATTACAAAAATTTCTCTTATTTCATGGTAATAAGTCAGAAATTTTCCTTATTTTGGGCAAAAAAGACAGAAATTTCCTTTGTTTTGGGGGAAAAATACATAAATTCCACTTATTTAGAGACAAAAAAGCAGAAATTCCCCTTATTTTGGCGCAAAATTGCATAAATTTCACTTACTTCAAGGTAATAAGTCAGAAATTTTCCTTATTTTTGGGCAAAAAAGACAGAAATTACCTTTGTTTTGGGGGAAAAAGACAGAAATTCCACTTATTTAGAGGCAGAAAAGCAAAAATTCCCCTTATGTTGGAGCATAAATGAAGAAATTTCCCTTTTTTATGGCAAAAAGTTATGCATTCTACTTATTTTCGAGCAAAAATGAAGAAATTACCCGTATTTTGGAGCAAAATTGCAGAAATTCCTCTAATTGTGGGGCAAAAAGGCAGAAATTCCCTATATGTTGGGACAAAAAGACAGAAATTCTCCTTATTTTTGGTCAAAACTCAGAAATTCCACTTATTTTGGGGCAAAATTTCAGATATTTCACTTATTTTGGGGCAAAATTGCAGAAATTTCACTTATTTTTGGGCAAAATTGCAGAAATTTAACTTATTTCAGGGTAATAAGTCAGAAATTTTCCTTATTTTGGGGCAAAAAGACAGAAATTCTATTTGTATTGGGGGACAAAGACAGAAATTCCACATATTTTGAGGCATAAAAGCAGAAATTCCCCTTATTTTGGAGCAAAAATGAAGATATTTTCCTTTTTTATGGCAAAAAGGTATGCATTCTTCTTATTTTCGGGCAAAAAGTCAGAAATTCCCTGTATTTTGGAGCAAAATTGCAGAAATTGCCCTAATTGTGGGGCAAAAAGTTAGAAATTCCCTATATGTTGAGGAAAAAGACAGAAATTCTCCTTATTTTGGGTCAAAACTCAGAAATTCCAATTATTTTGAGGCAAAATTCCAGAAATTTCACTTATTTTGGGGCAAAATTGTAGAAATTTCTCTTATTTTGGGGAAAAATTTCAGAAATTTCACTTATTTCAGAAAAAAAGCAGAAATTTTTTAATTTTGAAGCAAAAAGGCAGAAATTTCTTTTATTTTGGTACAAAATTGCAGAAATTTCCTTTATTTTGGGGCAAAATTGCAGAAATTTCACTTATTTTGGGGCAAAATTTCAGAAATTTCACTTATTTCAGGAAATAAAGGCAGAAATTTTCCTTATTTTGGGGCAAAAAGGCAGAAATTCCTAATATTTTGTGGCAAAAATGCAGAAATGCCCCTTATTTTGAGGTAAAAAGGCTGAAATTCCCCTTATTTGGGGGCAAAAAGGCAGAAATTTCCCTTTTTTGGGGCAAAATTTTAGAAATTTCACTTACTTCAAGGTAATAAGTCAGAAATTTTCCTTATTTTGGAACAAAAAAGACAGAAATTCCCTTTGTTTTGGGGGAAAAATACGAAACTCCACTTATTTAGAGTCAAAAAGGTAGAAATTCCCCTTATTTTGGAGTAAAAATGAAGAAATTTTCCTTGTTTATGGCAAAAAGGTATGCATTCTTATTTTCGGGCAAAAAGGCAGAAATTCCCCGTATTTTGGGGCAAAATTGCAGACATTCCCCTAATTGTGGTGCAAAAAGGCCAAAATTCCCTATATGTTGGGGCAAAAAGACAGAAATTCTCCTTATTTTAGGGCAAAATTCAGAAATTTAACTTATTTTGAGGCAAAATTGCAGAAATTTCATTTATTTCAGAAAAATAGCAAAATTTTCTTATTTTGGGGCAAAAATGCAGAAATTTCTTTTATTTTGGTACAAAATTGTAGAAATTTTTCTTAATTTGGGGCAAAAAGGCAGAAATTTCCCATATTTTAGGGCAAAAATGCAGAAATTCCCCTTATTTTGAGGTAAAAAGGCTGAAATTCCCCTTATTTGGGGTCAAAAAGCAGAAATTTCTCTCATTTTGGGGCAAAATTCCAGAAATTTCCCTTATTTTGGGGCAAAATTGCAGAAAATTCACTTATTTTGGGGCAAAATTGCAGAAAATTCACTTATTTCAGGGAAAAAAGGCAGAAATTTTCCTTATTTTTGGGCAAAAAAACAGAAATTCCTAATATTTTGTGGCAAAAATGCAGAAATTCCCCTTATTTTGAGGTAAAAAGGCTGATATTCCCCTTATTTGGGGGCAAAAAGGCAGAAATTTTCCTTATTTTGGGGCAAAAAAGACAGAAATTCCCTTTGTTTTTGGGGAAAAAGACAGAAATTCCACATATTTATAGGCCAAAAGCAGAAATTTCCCTTATTTTGGAGCAAAATTGCAAAAATTTCCCTTTTTTATGGCAAAAAGGTATGCATTCTTCTTATTATCGGGCAAAAAGGCAGAAATTTCCCGTATTTTGGAGCAAAATTGCAGAAATTCCCCTAATTCTGGGGCAAAAAGGCAGAAATTCCCTATATGTTAGGGCAAAAAACAGAAATTCTCTTTATTTTTGGGCAAAACTCAGAAATTCCACTTATTTTAAGGCAAAATTCCAGAAATTTCCCTTATTTTGGGGCAAAATTGCAGAAATTTCACTTATTTTGGGGCAAAATTGCAGAAATGTCACTTATTTAAGGGAAAAAAAGCAGAAATTTTCCTTATTTTGGGGCAAAAATGCAGAAATTCCTAATATTTTGTGGTAAAAATGCAGAAATTAACCTTATTTTGAGGTAAAAAGGCTGAAATCCCCCTTATTTGGGGGCAAAAAGGCAGAAATTTCCCTTATTTGGGGCAAAATTACAAAAATTTCTCTTATTTCATGGTAATAAGTCAGAAATTTTCCTTATTTTGGGCAAAAAAGACAGAAATTTCCTTTGTTTTGGGGGAAAAATACATAAATTCCACTTATTTAGAGACAAAAAAGCAGAAATTCCCCTGATTTTGGCGCAAAATTGCATAAATTTCACTTACTTCAAGGTAATAAGTCAGAAATTTTCCTTATTTTTGGGCAAAAAAGACAGAATTTACCTTTGTTTTGGGGGAAAAAGACAGAAATTCCACTTATTTAGAGGCAGAAAAGCAAAAATTCCCCTTATGTTGGAGCATAAATGAAGAAATTTCCCTTTTTTATGGCAAAAAGTTATGCATTCTACTTATTTTCGAGCAAAAATGAAGAAATTACCCGTATTTTGGAGCAAAATTGCAGAAATTCCTCTAATTGTGGGGCAAAAAGGCAGAAATTCCCTATATGTTGGGACAAAAAGACAGAAATTCTCCTTATTTTTGGTCAAAACTCAGAAATTCCACTTATTTTGGGGCAAAATTTCAGATATTTCACTTATTTTGGGGCAAAATTGCAGAAATTTCACTTATTTTTGGGCAAAATTGCAGAAATTTAACTTATTTCAGGGTAATAAGTCAGAAATTTTCCTTATTTTGGGGCAAAAAGACAGAAATTCTATTTGTATTGGGGGACAAAGACAGAAATTCCACATATTTTGAGGCATAAAAGCAGAAATTCCCCTTATTTTGGAGCAAAAATGAAGATATTTTCCTTTTTTATGGCAAAAAGGTATGCATTCTTCTTATTTTCGGGCAAAAAGTCAGAAATTCCCTGTATTTTGGAGCAAAATTGCAGAAATTGCCCTAATTGTGGGGCAAAAAGTTAGAAATTCCCTATATGTTGAGGAAAAAGACAGAAATTCTCCTTATTTTGGGTCAAAACTCAGAAATTCCAATTATTTTGAGGCAAAATTCCAGAAATTTCACTCATTTTGGGGCAAAATTGTAGAAATTTCACTTATTTTGGGGAAAAATTTCAGAAATTTCACTTATTTCAGAAAAAAAGCAGAAATTTTCTAATTTTGAAGCAAAAAGGCAGAAATTTCTTTTATTTTGGTACAAAATTGCAGAAATTTCCTTTATTTTGGGGCAAAATTGCAGAAATTTCACTTATTTTGGGGCAAAATTTCAGAAATTTCACTTATTTCAGGAAATAAAGGCAGAAATTTTCCTTATTTTGGGGCAAAAAGGCAGAAATTCCTAATATTTTGTGGCAAAAATGCAGAAATGCCCCTTATTTTGAGGTAAAAAGGCTGAAATTCCCCTTATTTGGGGGCAAAAAGGCAGAAATTTCCCTTTTTTGGGGCAAAATTTTAGAAATTTCACTTACTTCAAGGTAATAAGTCAGAAATTTTCCTTATTTTGGAACAAAAAAGACAGAAATTCCCTTTGTTTTGGGGGAAAAAGACAGAAATTCCACTTATTTAGAGTCAAAAAGGCAGAAATTCCCCTTATTTTGGAGCAAAAATGAAGAAATTTTTCTTTTTTATGGCAAAAAGGTATGCATTCTTATTTTCAGGCAAAAAGGCAGAAATTCCCCGTATTTTGGAGCAAAATTGCAGACATTCCCCTAATTGTGGTGCAAAAAGGCCAAAATTCCCTATATGTTGGGGCAAAAAGACAGAAATTCTCCTTATTTTAGGGCAAAATTCAGAAATTTAACTTATTTTGAGGCAAAATTGCAGAAATTTCATTTATTTCAGAAAAATAGCAAAATTTTCTATTTTGGGGCAAAAAGGCAGAAATTTCTTTTATTTTGGTACAAAATTGTAGAAATTTTTCTTAATTTGGGGCAAAAAGGCAGAAATTTCCCATATTTTGGGGCAAAAATGCAGAAATTCCCCTTATTTTGAGGTAAAAAGGCTGAAATTCCCCTTATTTGGGGTCAAAAAGCAGAAATTTCTCTCATTTTGGGGCAAAATTCCAGAAATTTCCCTTATTTTGGGGCAAAATTGCAGAAAATTCACTTATTTTGGGGCAAAATTGCAGAAAATTCACTTATTTCAGGGAAAAAAGGCAGAAATTTTCCTTATTTATGGGCAAAAAAACAGAAATTCCTAATATTTTGTGGCAAAAATGCAGAAATTCCCCTTATTTTGAGGTAAAAAGGCTGATATTCCCCTTATTTGGGGGCAAAAAGGCAGAAATTTTTCTTATTTTGGTACAAAAAAGAGAGAAATTCCCTTTGTTTTCGGGGAAAAAGACAGAAATTCCACATATTTAGAGGCAAAAAAGCAGAAATTTCCCTTCTTTTGGAGCAAAATTGCAAAAATTTCACTTTTTTATGGCAAAAAGTTATGCATTCTTCTTATTATCGGGCAAAAAGGCAGAAATTCCCCGTATTTTGGAGCAAAATTGCAGAAATTCCCCTAATTCTGGGGCAAAAAGGCAGAAATTCCCTATATGTTAGGGCAAAAAGACAGAAATTCTCCTTATTTTGGGGCAAAACTCAGAAATTCCACTTATTTTGGGGCAAAATTCAAGAAATTTCCATTATTTTGGGGCAAAATTGAAGGAATTTCACTTATTTTGGGGCAAAATTGCAGAAATTTCACTAATTTCAGGGAAAAAAGGCAGAAATTTTCCTTATTTTGGGGCAAAAAGGCAGAAATTCCTAATATTTTGTGGCAAAAATCTAGAAATTCCCCTTATTTTGAGGTAAAAAAGCTGAAATTTTCCTTATTTGAGGGCAAAAACGCAGAAATTTCCCTTATTTTGGGGCAAAATTGCAGAAATTTCACTTATTTCAGGATAATAATTCAGAAATTTTCCTTATTTTGGGGCTAAAAGGACAGAAATTTCCTTTGTTTTGGGGGAAAAAGACAGAAATTCTACTTATTTAGAGTCAAAAATGCAGAAATTCCACTTATTTGGGGAAAAAATGAAGAAATTTCCCTTTTTTATGGCAAAAAGGTATGCATTTTTCTTATTTTTGGGCAAAAAGGCAGAAATTCCCCGTATTTTGGAGCAAAATTGCAGAAATTTTCCTAATTGTGGAACAAAAAGGCAGAAATTCCCTATATGTTGGGGCAAAAAGACAGAAATTCTCCTTATTTTCGGGCAAAACTAAGAAGTTTACTTATTTTAGGGCAAAATTCCAGAAATTTCCCTTATTTTGTGGCAAAATTGCTGAAATTTCACCTATTTTGGGGCAAAATTGCAGAAATTTCACTTATTTCAGAAAAAAAAAGCAGAAATTTTCTTATTTTGGGGCAAAAAGGCAGAAATTTCTTTTATTTTGGTACAAAATTGCAGAAATTTTTCTTATTTTGGAGCAAAAATGCAGAAATTTCCCATATTTTGGGGCAAAAATGCAGAAATTCTTTTTATTTTGAGGAAAAAGTCTGAAATTCCCCTTATTTGGGGGCAAAAAGGCAGAAATTTCCCTTATTTTGGGGCAAAATTGCAGAAATTTCACTTATTTCAGGGTAGTAAGTCAGAAATTTTCTTTATTTTGGGCAAAAAACACAGAAATTCCCTTTGTTTTGTGGGGAAAACACAGAAATTCCACTTTTTTAGAGGCAAAAAAGCAGAAATTTCTTTCATTTTTTAGAAAAATGAAGAAATTTCCCTTTTATGTGGCAAAAGGTATACATTCCCCTTATTTTCCGGCTAAAAAGCAGATATTTCCCGTATTTTGAAGCAAAATTGCAGAAATTCCCCTAATTGTGGGGCAAAAAGGCAGAAATTCCCTATATGTTACTGCAAAAAGACAGAAATTCTCCTTATTTTGCGGAAAAACTCAAAAATTCCAATTATTTTGGGGCAAAATTCCAGAAATTTCCCTTATTTTGGGGAAAATTGTAGAAATTTCACTTATTTTGGGGCAAAATTCCAGAAATTTCACTTATTTATAGGAAAAAAAATCAGAAATTATTTTATTTTGGGGCAAAAAGGCAGAAATTTCTTATATTTTGGTAAAAAATTTCAGAAATTTTTCTTATTTTGGGGCAAAAAGGTAGAAATTTCGCATATTTTAGGGCAAAAATGCAGAAATTCCCCTTTTTTTGAGGTAAAAAGGATGAAATTCCCCTATTTGGGGGCAAAAAGGCAGACATTTCCCTTATTTTGGGGCAAAACTGCAGAAATTTCACATATTTCAGGGTAAAAAGGCAGAAATTTTCCTTATTTTGGGGCAAAATTGCAGAAATTTCACTTATTTTGGGGGAAAATTGGAGAAATTTCACTTATGTCAGGGTAATAAGTCAGAAATTTTTTTTATTTTGGGGCAAAAAAGACAGAAATTCCCTTTGTTTTGGGGGAAAAAGACAGAAATTCCACATATTTAGAGGCAAAAAGCAGAAATTCCCCTTATTTTGGAGCAAAAATGAAGAAATTTCTTTTTTTTATGGCAAAAAGTTATGCATTCTTCTTATTTTCGGGCAAAAACCAGAAATTTCCCGTATTTTGGAGCAAAATTGCAGAAATTCCTCTAATTGTGAGGCAAAAAGGCAGAAATTCCCTATATTTTGGGGCATAAAGACAGAAATTCTCCTTCTTTTGGGGCAAAACTCAGAAATTCCACTTATTTTAAGGCAAAATTCCAGAAATTTCCCTTATTTTGGGACAAAATTGCAGAAATTTCACTTATTTTGGGGCAAAATTGCAGAAATTTCACTTATTTAAGTTAAAAAAAGCAGAAATTTTCTTCTTCTGGGGCAAAAAGGCAAAAATTTCTTTTATTTTGGTACAAAATTGCAGAAAATTTTTTTATTTTGGGCAAAAAGGCAGAAATTTCCCATATTTTGGGGCAAAAATGCAGAAATTCCCCTTATTTTGAGGTAAAAAGGCTGAAATACCCGTTATTTGGGGGCAAAAAGGGAGAAATTTCCCTTATTTTGGGGAAAAATTGCAGAAATTTCACTTATTTCAGGGTAATAAGTCAGAAATTTTCCTTATTTTGGGGCAAAAATACAGAAATTCCCTTTGTTTTGGGGGACAAAGACAGAAATTCCACATATTTGAGGCATAAAAGAAGAAATTTCCCTTATTTTAGAGCAAAAATGAAGAAATTTTCCTTTTTTATGGCAAAAAGTTATGCATTCTTCTTATTTTCGGGCTAAAGGGCAGAAATTCCCTGTATTTTGGAGCAAAATTGCAGAAATTCCCATAATTGTGGGGCAAAAAGACAGAAATTCTTATTTTGGGTCAAAATCAGAAATTCCACTTATTTTGGGGCAAAATTCCAGAAATTTCACTTATTTTGGGGCAAAATTGTAGAAATTTCACTTATTTTGGGGCAAAATTTCAGAAATTTCACTTATTTCAGAAAAAAAAGCAGAAATTTTCTTATTTGGAAGCAAAAAGGCAGAAATTTCTTTTATTTTGGTACAAAATTGCAGAAATTTGACTTATTTTGGGGCAAAATTGCAGAAATTTTTCTTATTTTGGAGCAAAAATGCAGAAATTTCCCATATTTTGGGGCAAAAATGCAGAAATTCCCCTTATTTTGAGGTAAAAAGGCTGATATTCCCCTTATTTGGGGGCAAAAAGGCAGAAATTTTTCTTATTTTGGTACAAAAAAGAGAGAAATTCCCTTTGTTTTCGGGGAAAAAGACAGAAATTCCACATATTTAGAGGCAAAAAAGCAGAAATTTCCCTTCTTTTGGAGCAAAATTGCAAAAATTTCACTTTTTTATGGCAAAAAGTTATGCATTCTTCTTATTATCGGGCAAAAAGGCAGAAATTCCCCGTATTTTGGAGCAAAATTGCAGAAATTCCCCTAATTCTGGGGCAAAAAGGCAGAAATTCCCTATATGTTAGGGCAAAAAGACAGAAATTCTCCTTATTTTGGGGCAAAACTCAGAAATTCCACTTATTTTGGGGCAAAATTCAAGAAATTTCCATTATTTTGGGGCAAAATTGAAGGAATTTCACTTATTTTGGGGCAAAATTGCAGAAATTTCACTAATTTCAGGGAAAAAAGGCAGAAATTTTCCTTATTTTGGGGCAAAAAGGCAGAAATTCCTAATATTTTGTGGCAAAAATCTAGAAATTCCCCTTATTTTGAGGTAAAAAAGCTGAAATTTTCCTTATTTGAGGGCAAAAACGCAGAAATTTCCCTTATTTTGGGGCAAAATTGCAGAAATTTCACTTATTTCAGGATAATAATTCAGAAATTTTCCTTATTTTGGGGCTAAAAGGACAGAAATTTCCTTTGTTTTGGGGGAAAAAGACAGAAATTCTACTTATTTAGAGTCAAAAATGCAGAAATTCCACTTATTTGGGGAAAAAATGAAGAAATTTCCCTTTTTTATGGCAAAAAGGTATGCATTTTTCTTATTTTTGGGCAAAAAGGCAGAAATTCCCCGTATTTTGGAGCAAAATTGCAGAAATTTTCCTAATTGTGGAACAAAAAGGCAGAAATTCCCTATATGTTGGGGCAAAAAGACAGAAATTCTCCTTATTTTCGGGCAAAACTAAGAAGTTTACTTATTTTAGGGCAAAATTCCAGAAATTTCCCTTATTTTGTGGCAAAATTGCTGAAATTTCACCTATTTTGGGGCAAAATTGCAGAAATTTCACTTATTTCAGAAAAAAAAAGCAGAAATTTTCTTATTTTGGGGCAAAAAGGCAGAAATTTCTTTTATTTTGGTACAAAATTGCAGAAATTTTTCTTATTTTGGAGCAAAAATGCAGAAATTTCCCATATTTTGGGGCAAAAATGCAGAAATTCTTTTTATTTTGAGGAAAAAGTCTGAAATTCCCCTTATTTGGGGGCAAAAAGGCAGAAATTTCCCTTATTTTGGGGCAAAATTGCAGAAATTTCACTTATTTCAGGGTAGTAAGTCAGAAATTTTCTTTATTTTGGGCAAAAAACACAGAAATTCCCTTTGTTTTGTGGGGAAAACACAGAAATTCCACTTTTTTAGAGGCAAAAAAGCAGAAATTTCTTTCATTTTTTAGAAAAATGAAGAAATTTCCCTTTTATGTGGCAAAAGGTATACATTCCCCTTATTTTCCGGCTAAAAAGCAGATATTTCCCGTATTTTGAAGCAAAATTGCAGAAATTCCCCTAATTGTGGGGCAAAAAGGCAGAAATTCCCTATATGTTACTGCAAAAAGACAGAAATTCTCCTTATTTTGCGGAAAAACTCAAAAATTCCAATTATTTTGGGGCAAAATTCCAGAAATTTCCCTTATTTTGGGGAAAATTGTAGAAATTTCACTTATTTTGGGGCAAAATTCCAGAAATTTCACTTATTTATAGGAAAAAAAATCAGAAATTATTTTATTTTGGGGCAAAAAGGCAGAAATTTCTTATATTTTGGTAAAAAATTTCAGAAATTTTTCTTATTTTGGGGCAAAAAGGTAGAAATTTCGCATATTTTAGGGCAAAAATGCAGAAATTCCCCTTTTTTTGAGGTAAAAAGGATGAAATTCCCCTATTTGGGGGCAAAAAGGCAGACATTTCCCTTATTTTGGGGCAAAATTGCAGAAATTTCACATATTTCAGGGTAAAAAGGCAGAAATTTTCCTTATTTTGGGGCAAAATTGCAGAAATTTCACTTATTTTGGGGGAAAATTGGAGAAATTTCACTTATGTCAGGGTAATAAGTCAGAAATTTTTTTTATTTTGGGGCAAAAAAGACAGAAATTCCCTTTGTTTTGGGGGAAAAAGACAGAAATTCCACATATTTAGAGGCAAAAAGCAGAAATTCCCCTTATTTTGGAGCAAAAATGAAGAAATTTCTTTTTTTTATGGCAAAAAGTTATGCATTCTTCTTATTTTCGGGCAAAAACCAGAAATTTCCCGTATTTTGGAGCAAAATTGCAGAAATTCCTCTAATTGTGAGGCAAAAAGGCAGAAATTCCCTATATTTTGGGGCATAAAGACAGAAATTCTCCTTATTTTGGGGCAAAACTCAGAAATTCCACTTATTTTAAGGCAAAATTCCAGAAATTTCCCTTATTTTGGGACAAAATTGCAGAAATTTCACTTATTTTGGGGCAAAATTGCAGAAATTTCACTTATTTAAGTTAAAAAAAGCAGAAATTTTCTTCTTCTGGGGCAAAAAGGCAAAAATTTCTTTTATTTTGGTACAAAATTGCAGAAAATTTTTTTATTTTGGGCAAAAAGGCAGAAATTTCCCATATTTTGGGGCAAAAATGCAGAAATTCCCCTTATTTTGAGGTAAAAAGGCTGAAATACCCGTTATTTGGGGGCAAAAAGGGAGAAATTTCCCTTATTTTGGGGAAAAATTGCAGAAATTTCACTTATTTCAGGGTAATAAGTCAGAAATTTTCCTTATTTTGGGGCAAAAATACAGAAATTCCCTTTGTTTTGGGGGACAAAGACAGAAATTCCACATATTTGAGGCATAAAAGAAGAAATTTCCCTTATTTTAGAGCAAAAATGAAGAAATTTTCCTTTTTTATGGCAAAAAGTTATGCATTCTTCTTATTTTCGGGCTAAAGGGCAGAAATTCCCTGTATTTTGGAGCAAAATTGCAGAAATTCCCATAATTGTGGGGCAAAAAGACAGAAATTCTTATTTTGGGTCAAAATCAGAAATTCCACTTATTTTGGGGCAAAATTCCAGAAATTTCACTTATTTTGGGGCAAAATTGTAGAAATTTCACTTATTTTGGGGCAAAATTTCAGAAATTTCACTTATTTCAGAAAAAAAAGCAGAAATTTTCTTATTTGGAAGCAAAAAGGCAGAAATTTCTTTTATTTTGGTACAAAATTGCAGAAATTTGACTTATTTTGGGGCAAAATTGCAGAAATTTTTCTTATTTTGGAGCAAAAATGCAGAAATTTCCCATATTTTGGGGCAAAAATGCAGAAATTCCCCTTATTTTGAGGTAAAAAGGCTGATATTCCCCTTATTTGGGGGCAAAAAGGCAGAAATTTTTCTTATTTTGGTACAAAAAAGAGAGAAATTCCCTTTGTTTTCGGGGAAAAAGACAGAAATTCCACATATTTAGAGGCAAAAAAGCAGAAATTTCCCTTCTTTTGGAGCAAAATTGCAAAAATTTCACTTTTTTATGGCAAAAAGTTATGCATTCTTCTTATTATCGGGCAAAAAGGCAGAAATTCCCCGTATTTTGGAGCAAAATTGCAGAAATTCCCCTAATTCTGGGGCAAAAAGGCAGAAATTCCCTATATGTTAGGGCAAAAAGACAGAAATTCTCCTTATTTTGGGGCAAAACTCAGAAATTCCACTTATTTTGGGGCAAAATTCAAGAAATTTCCATTATTTTGGGGCAAAATTGAAGGAATTTCACTTATTTTGGGGCAAAATTGCAGAAATTTCACTAATTTCAGGGAAAAAAGGCAGAAATTTTCCTTATTTTGGGGCAAAAAGGCAGAAATTCCTAATATTTTGTGGCAAAAATCTAGAAATTCCCCTTATTTTGAGGTAAAAAAGCTGAAATTTTCCTTATTTGAGGGCAAAAACGCAGAAATTTCCCTTATTTTGGGGCAAAATTGCAGAAATTTCACTTATTTCAGGATAATAATTCAGAAATTTTCCTTATTTTGGGGCTAAAAGGACAGAAATTTCCTTTGTTTTGGGGGAAAAAGACAGAAATTCTACTTATTTAGAGTCAAAAATGCAGAAATTCCACTTATTTGGGGAAAAAATGAAGAAATTTCCCTTTTTTATGGCAAAAAGGTATGCATTTTTCTTATTTTTGGGCAAAAAGGCAGAAATTCCCCGTATTTTGGAGCAAAATTGCAGAAATTTTCCTAATTGTGGAACAAAAAGGCAGAAATTCCCTATATGTTGGGGCAAAAAGACAGAAATTCTCCTTATTTTCGGGCAAAACTAAGAAGTTTACTTATTTTAGGGCAAAATTCCAGAAATTTCCCTTATTTTGTGGCAAAATTGCTGAAATTTCACCTATTTTGGGGCAAAATTGCAGAAATTTCACTTATTTCAGAAAAAAAAAGCAGAAATTTTCTTATTTTGGGGCAAAAAGGCAGAAATTTCTTTTATTTTGGTACAAAATTGCAGAAATTTTTCTTATTTTGGAGCAAAAATGCAGAAATTTCCCATATTTTGGGGCAAAAATGCAGAAATTCTTTTTATTTTGAGGAAAAAGTCTGAAATTCCCCTTATTTGGGGGCAAAAAGGCAGAAATTTCCCTTATTTTGGGGCAAAATTGCAGAAATTTCACTTATTTCAGGGTAGTAAGTCAGAAATTTTCTTTATTTTGGGCAAAAAACACAGAAATTCCCTTTGTTTTGTGGGGAAAACACAGAAATTCCACTTTTTTAGAGGCAAAAAAGCAGAAATTTCTTTCATTTTTTAGAAAAATGAAGAAATTTCCCTTTTATGTGGCAAAAGGTATACATTCCCCTTATTTTCCGGCTAAAAAGCAGATATTTCCCGTATTTTGAAGCAAAATTGCAGAAATTCCCCTAATTGTGGGGCAAAAAGGCAGAAATTCCCTATATGTTACTGCAAAAAGACAGAAATTCTCCTTATTTTGCGGAAAAACTCAAAAATTCCAATTATTTTGGGGCAAAATTCCAGAAATTTCCCTTATTTTGGGGAAAATTGTAGAAATTTCACTTATTTTGGGGCAAAATTCCAGAAATTTCACTTATTTATAGGAAAAAAAATCAGAAATTATTTTATTTTGGGGCAAAAAGGCAGAAATTTCTTATATTTTGGTAAAAAATTTCAGAAATTTTTCTTATTTTGGGGCAAAAAGGTAGAAATTTCGCATATTTTAGGGCAAAAATGCAGAAATTCCCCTTTTTTTGAGGTAAAAAGGATGAAATTCCCCTATTTGGGGGCAAAAAGGCAGACATTTCCCTTATTTTGGGGCAAAATTGCAGAAATTTCACATATTTCAGGGTAAAAAGGCAGAAATTTTCCTTATTTTGGGGCAAAATTGCAGAAATTTCACTTATTTTGGGGGAAAATTGGAGAAATTTCACTTATGTCAGGGTAATAAGTCAGAAATTTTTTTTATTTTGGGGCAAAAAAGACAGAAATTCCCTTTGTTTTGGGGGAAAAAGACAGAAATTCCACATATTTAGAGGCAAAAAGCAGAAATTCCCCTTATTTTGGAGCAAAAATGAAGAAATTTCTTTTTTTTATGGCAAAAAGTTATGCATTCTTCTTATTTTCGGGCAAAAACCAGAAATTTCCCGTATTTTGGAGCAAAATTGCAGAAATTCCTCTAATTGTGAGGCAAAAAGGCAGAAATTCCCTATATTTTGGGGCATAAAGACAGAAATTCTCCTTCTTTTGGGGCAAAACTCAGAAATTCCACTTATTTTAAGGCAAAATTCCAGAAATTTCCCTTATTTTGGGACAAAATTGCAGAAATTTCACTTATTTTGGGGCAAAATTGCAGAAATTTCACTTATTTAAGTTAAAAAAAGCAGAAATTTTCTTCTTCTGGGGCAAAAAGGCAAAAATTTCTTTTATTTTGGTACAAAATTGCAGAAAATTTTTTTATTTTGGGCAAAAAGGCAGAAATTTCCCATATTTTGGGGCAAAAATGCAGAAATTCCCCTTATTTTGAGGTAAAAAGGCTGAAATACCCGTTATTTGGGGGCAAAAAGGGAGAAATTTCCCTTATTTTGGGGAAAAATTGCAGAAATTTCACTTATTTCAGGGTAATAAGTCAGAAATTTTCCTTATTTTGGGGCAAAAATACAGAAATTCCCTTTGTTTTGGGGGACAAAGACAGAAATTCCACATATTTGAGGCATAAAAGAAGAAATTTCCCTTATTTTAGAGCAAAAATGAAGAAATTTTCCTTTTTTATGGCAAAAAGTTATGCATTCTTCTTATTTTCGGGCTAAAGGGCAGAAATTCCCTGTATTTTGGAGCAAAATTGCAGAAATTCCCATAATTGTGGGGCAAAAAGACAGAAATTCTTATTTTGGGTCAAAATCAGAAATTCCACTTATTTTGGGGCAAAATTCCAGAAATTTCACTTATTTTGGGGCAAAATTGTAGAAATTTCACTTATTTTGGGGCAAAATTTCAGAAATTTCACTTATTTCAGAAAAAAAAGCAGAAATTTTCTTATTTGGAAGCAAAAAGGCAGAAATTTCTTTTATTTTGGTACAAAATTGCAGAAATTTGACTTATTTTGGGGCAAAATTGCAGAAATTTTTCTTATTTTGGAGCAAAAATGCAGAAATTTCCCATATTTTGGGGCAAAAATGCAGAAATTCTTATTTTGAGGAAAAAGGCTGAAATTCCCCTTATTTGGGGGCAAAAAGACAGAAATTTCCCTTATTTTCGGGCAATATTGCAGAAATTTCACTTCTTTCAGGGTAATAAGTCAGAAATTTTCCTTATTTTGGGGCTAAAAGGACAGAAATTTCCTTTGTTTTGGGGGAAAGAGACAGAAATTCTACTTATTTAAAGGCAAAAAAGCAGATATTCCCCTTATTTTGGAGCAAAAATGAAGAAATTTCTCTATTTTTATGGCCAAAATGTATGCATTCTTTTTATTTTCGGGCAAAAAAGCAGAAATTCCCCTTATTTTGGAGCAAAATTGCAGAAATTCCCCTAATTGTGGGGCAAAAAGGCAGAAATTCCATATATATTAGTGCAAAAAGACAGATATTCTTCTTATTTTGAAGCAAAACTCAGAAATTCCACTTATTTTTGGGCAAAATTCCAGAAATTTCCCTTATTTTGGGGCAAAATTGCAGAAATTTCACTTATTTTGAGGCAAAATTGCAGAAATTTCACTTATTTCAGGGAAAAAAGGCAGAAATTTTTTTTATTTTGGGGCAAAAAGGCAGAAATTCCTAATATTTTGTGGCAAAAATGCAGAAATTCCCCTTATTTTGAGGTAAAAATGCTGAAATTCCTTTTATTTGTAGGCAAAAAGGCAAATATTTCCATTATTTTGGGGCAAAATTGCAGAAATTTCACTTATTTCACGGTAATAAGTCAGAAATTTTCCTTATTTTGGGTCATAAAAGACAGAAATTCCCTTTGTTTTGGGGGAAAAAGACAGAAATTCCACTTATTTAGAGGCAAAAAGGCAGAAATTCCTAATATTTTGTGGCAAAAATGCAGAAATTCCCCTTATTTGGAGGTAAAAAGGCTGAAATTCCCTTTATTTGGGGGCCAAAAAGGCAGAAATTTCCCTTATTTTAGGGCAAAATTGCAGAAATTTCACTTATTTCAGGGTAATAAGTCAGAAATTTTCCTTATTTTGGGGCAAAAAAGACAGAAATTCATTTTGTTTTGGGGGAAAAAGACAGAAATTCCACTTATTTAGATGCAAAAAAAGAAGAAATTCCCCTTATTTAGGAGCAAAAATGAAGAAATTTCCCGTTTTATGGCAAAAAGCTATGCATTCTTACTTTCGGGCAAAAAGGCAGAAATTCCCCATATTTTGGAGAAAAATTGCAGAAATTCCTCTTATTGTGGGGCAAAAAGGCAGAAATTCCCTATATGTTAGGGCAAAAAACAGAAATTCTCCTTATTTTGGGGCAAAACTCAGAACTTCCACTTATTTTGGGGCAAAATTCCAGAGATTTCCCTTATTTTGGGACAAAATTGCAGAAATTTCACTTATTTTGGGGCAAAATTGCAGAAATTTTACTTATTTCAGTGAAAAAAGGCAGAAATTTTTTTTTTATTTTGGGGCAAAAATGCAGAAATTCCTAATATTTTGTAGCAAAATTGCAGAAATTCCCCTTATTTTGAGGTAAAAAGGCTAAAATCCCCCTTATTTGGGGGCAAAAAGGCAGAAATTTCCCTTATTTGGGGCAAAATTACAGAAATTTCCCTTATTTCATAGTAATAAGTCTGAAATTTTCCTTATTTTGCGCAAAAAAGACAGAAATTCCCTTTGTTTTGGGGGAAAAAATACATAAATTCCACTTATTTAGAGACAAAAAAGCAGAAATTCCCCTTATTTTGGGGCAAAATTGCATAAATTTCACTTACTTCAGGGTAATAAGTCAGAAATTTTCCTTATTTTTGGGCAAAAAAGACAGAAATTACCTTTGTTTTGTGGGAAAAAGACAGAAATTCCAGTTATTTAGAGGCAGAAAAGCAAAAATTCCCCTTATTTTGGAGCAAAATTGCAAAAATTTCCCTTTTTTATGGCAAAAAGTTATGCATTCTACTTATTTTCGCGCAAAAAGGAAGAAATTACCCGTATTTTGGAGCAAAATTGCAGAAATTCCCTTAATTGTGGGGCAAAAAGGCAGAAATTCCCTATATGTTGGGGCAAAAAGACAGAAATTCTCCATATTTATGGTCAAAACTCAGAAATTCCACTTATTTTGGGGCAAAATTTCAGATATTTCACTTATTTTGCGACAAAATTGCAGAAATTTCACTTATTTTGGGGCAAAATTGCAGAAATTTAACTTATTTCAGGGTAATAAGTCAGAAATTTTCCTTATTTTGGGGCAAAAAGACAAAAATTCTATTTGTATTCGGGGACAAAGACAGAAATTCTACATATTTAGAGGCATAAAAGCAGAAAATCCCCTTATTTTAGAGCAAAAACGAAGAAATTTTCCTTTTTTATGGCAAAAAGGTATGCATTCTTCTTATTTTCGGGCAAAAAGGCAGAAATTCCCCGTATTTTGGAGCAAAATTGCAGAAATTGCCCTAATTGTGGGGCAAAAAGGCAGAAATTCCCTATATGTTGAGGCAAAAAGACAGAAATTCTCCTTATTTTGGGTCAAAACTCAGAAATTCCAATTATTTTGAGGCAAAATTCCAGAAATTTCACTTATTTTGGGGCAAAATTGTAGAAATTTCACTTATTTTGGGGAAAAATTTCAGAAATTTCACTTATTTCGAAAAAAAAGCAGAAATTTTCTAATTTTGAAGCAAAAAGGCAGAAATTTCTTTTATTTTGGTACAAAATTCCAGAAATTTCCTTTATTTTGGGGCAAAATTGCAGAAATTTCACTTATTTTGGCGCAAAATTTCAGAAATTTCACTTATTTCTGAAAAAGAAGGCAGAAATTTTCCTTATTTTGGGGCAAAAAGGCAGAAATTCCTAATATTTTGTGGCAAAAATGCAGAAATTCCCCTTATTTTGAGGTAAAAAGGCTGAAATTCCCCTTATTTGGGGGCAAAAAGGCAGAAATTTCCCTTTTTTTGGGGCAAAATTTTAGAAATTTCACTTACTTCAAGGTAATAAGTCAGAAATTTTCCTTATTTTGGAACAAAAAAGACAGAAATTCCCTTTGTTTTGGGGGAAAAATACAGAAATTCCACTTATTTAGAGTCAAAAAGGCAGAAATTCCCCTTATTTTGGAGCAAAAATGAAGAAATTTTTCTTTTTTATGGCAAAAAGGTATGCATTCTTATTTTCAGGCAAAAAGGCAGAAATTCCCCGTATTTTGGAGCAAAATTGCAGACATTCCCCTAATTGTGGTCAAAAAGGCAGAAATTCCCTATATGTTGGGGCAAATAGACAGAAATTCTCCTTATTTTAGGGCAAAATTCAGAAATTTAAAATATTTTGAGGCAAAATTGCAGAAATTTCATTTATTTCAGAAAAAAAGCAAAATTTTCTTATTTTGGGGCAAAAAGGCAGAAATTTCTTTTATTTTGGTACAAAATTGCAGAAATTTTTCTTAATTTGGGGCAAAAAGGCAGAAATTTCCCATATTTTGGGGCAAAAATGCAGAAATTCCTTATATTTTGAGGTAAAAATGCTGAAATTCTCCTCATTTGAGGTCAAAAACAGAAATTTCTCTTATTTTGGGGCAAAATTCCAGAAATTTCCCTTATTTTGGGGCAAAATTGCAGAAATTTCACTTATTTTGGGGCAAAATTGCAGAAAATTCACTTATTTCAGGGAAAAAAGGCAGAAATTTTCCTTATTTTTGGGCAAAAAAACAGAAATTCCTAATTTTTTGTGGCAAAAATGCAGAAATTCCCCTTATTTTGAGGTAAAAAGGCTAATATTCCCCTTCTTTGGGGGCAAAAAGGCAGAAATTTTCCTTATTTTGGGGCAAAAAAGACAGAAATTCCCTTTGTTTTTGGGGAAAAAGACAGAAATTCCACATATTTAGAGGCAAAAAAGCAGAAATTTCCCTTATTTTGGAGCAAAATTGCAAAAATTTCCCTTTTTTATGGCAAAAAGGTATGCATTCTTCTTATTACCGAGCAAAAAGGCAGAAATTCCCCGTATTTTGGAGCAAAATTGCAGAAATTCCCCTAATTGTGGGGCAAAAAGGCAGAAATTTTCTATATGTTAGGGCAAAAAGACAGAAATTCTCCTTATTTTGGGGCAAAACTCAGAAATTCCACTTATTTTGGGGCAAAATTCAAGAAATTTCAATTATTTTGGGGGCAAAATTGAAGAAATTTCACTTATTTTGGGGCAAAATTGCAGAAATTTCACTTATTTCAGGAAAAAAAGGCAGAAATTTTCTTATTTTGGGGCAAAAAAACAGAAATTCCTAATATTTTGTGGCAAAAATGCAGAAATTCCCCTTATTTTGAGGTAAAAAGGCTGATATTCCCCTTCTTTGGGGGCAAAAAGGCAGAAATTTTCCTTATTTTGGGGCAAAAAAGACAGAAATTCCCTTTGTTTTCGGGGAAAAAGACAGAAATTCCACATATTTAGAGGCAAAAAAGCAGAAATTTCCCTTCTTTTGGAGCAAAATTGCAAAAATTTCACTTTTTTATGGCAAAAAGGTATGCATTCTTCTTATTATCGAGCAAAAAGGAAGAAATTCCCCGTATTTTGGAGCAAAATTGCAGAAATTCTCCTAATTGTGGGGCAAAAAGGCAGAAATTTCCTATATGTTAGGGCAAAAAGACAGAAATTCTCCTTATTTTGGGGCAAAACTCAAAAATTCCACTTATTTTGGGGCAAAATTCAAGAAATTTCCATTATTTTAGGGGCAAAATTAAAGAAATTTCACTTATTTTGGGGCAAAATTGCAGAAATTTCTCTTATTTCAGGAAAAAAAGGCAGAAATTTTCCTTATTTTGGGGCAAAAAGGCAGAAATTCCTAATATTTTGTGGCAAAAATCTAGAAATTCCCCTTATTTTGAGGTAAAAAGGCTGAAATTCCCCTTATTTGAGGGCAAAAAGGCAGTAATTTCCCTTATTTTGGGGCAAAATTGCAGAAATTTCACTTATTTCAGGGTAATAAGTCAGAAATTTTTTTTATTTTGAAGCTAAAAGGACAGAAATTTCCTTTGTTTTGGGGGAAAAAGACAGAAATTCAACTTATTTAGAGTCAAAAATGCAGAAATTCCTCTTATTTGGGGAACAAATGGAGAAATTTCCCTTTTTTATGGCAAAGAGGTATGCATTCTTTTTATTTTTGGGCAAATAGGCAGAAATTCCCCGTATTTTGGAGGAAAATTGCAGAAATTCCCCTAATTGTGGAACAAAAAGGCAGAAATTCCCTATATGTTGGTGCAAAAAGACAGAAATTCTCCTTATTTTCGGGCAAAACTCAGAAGTTTACTTATTTTAGGGCAAAATTCCAGAAATTTCCCTTATTTTGGGGGAAAATTGCTGAAATTTCACCTATTTTGGGGCAAAATTGCAGAAATTTCACTTATTTCAGAAAAAAAAAAAGCAGAAATTTTCTTATTTGGGGGCAAAAAGGCAGAAATTTCATTTATTTTGGTACAAAATTGCAGAAATTTTTCTTATTTTGGAGCAAAAATGCAGAAATTTCCCATATTTTGGGGCAAAAATGCAGAAATTCTTATTTTGAGGAAAAAGGCTGAAATTCCCCTTATTTGGGGGCAAAAAGGCAGAAATTTCCCTTATTTTGGGGCAAAATTGCAGAAATTTCACTTATTTCAGGGTAATAAGTCATAAATTTTCATTATTTTGGGCAAAAAACACAGAAATTCCCTTTGTTTTGTGGGGAAAACACAGAAATTCCACTTTTTTAGAGGCAAAAACAGAAATTCCTTTTATTTTTTAGCAAAAATGAAGAAATTTCCCTTTTTTGTAGCAAAAGGTATACATTCCCCTTATTTTAGGCTAAAAAGCAGAAATTCCCCGTATTTTGGAGCAAAATTGTAGAAATTCCCCTAATTGTGGGGCAAATAGGCAGAAATTCCTTATATGTTAGTGCAAAAAGACAGAAATCCTCCTTATTTTCGGGCAAAACTCAGAAATTCCACTTATTTTGGGGCAAAATTGCTGAAATTTCACCTATTTTGGGGCAAAATTGCAAAAATTTCACTTATTTCAGAAAAAAAAGCAGAAATTTTCTTATTTTGGGGCAAAAAGGCAGACATTTCATTTATTTTGGTACAAAATTGCAGAAATTTTTCTTATTTTGGAGCAAAAATGCAGAAATTTACCATATTTTGGGGCAAAAATGCAGAAATTCTTATTTTGAGGAAAAAGGCTGAAATTCCCCTTATTTGGGGGCAAAAAGGCAGAAATTTCCCTTATTTTGGGGGCAAAATTGCAGAAATTTCACTTATTTCAGGGTAATAAGTCAGAAATTTTCCTTATTTTGGGGCAAAATTGCAGAAATTTCACTTATTTTGGGGCAAAATTGGAGAAATTTCACTTATGTCAGGGTAATAAGTCAGAAATTTTTTTTAATTTGGGGCAAAAAAGACAGGAATTCCCTTTGTTTTGGGGGAAAAAGACAGAAATTCCACTTATTTAGAGGCAAAAAAGCAGAAATTCCCCTTATTTTGGAGCAAAAATGAAGAAATTTTTCTTTTTTATGGCAAAAAGGTATGCATTCTTCTTATTTTCGGGCAAAAACCAGAAATTTCCCGTATTTTGGAGCAAAATTGCAGAAATTCCTCTAATTGTGGGGTAAAAAGGCAGAAATTCCCTATATTTTATGGCATAAAGACAGAAATTCTTCTTATTTTGAAGCAAAACTCAGAAATTCCACATATTTTAAGGCAAAATTCCAGAAATTTCTCTTATTTTGGGGCAAAATTGCAGAAATTTCACTTATTTTGGGGCAAAATTGCAGAAATTTCAGTTATTTAAGGGAAAAAAAGCAGAAATTTTCTTCTTCTGGGGCAAAAAGGCAAAATTTTCTTTTATTTTGGTACAAAATTGCAGAAAATTTTTTTATTTTGGGCAAAAAGGCAGAAATTTCCCATATTTTGGGGCAAAATGCAGAAATTCTTCTTATTTTGAGGTAAAAAGGCTGAAATTTCCGTTATTTGAGGGCAAAAAGGGAGAAATTTCCCTTATTTTGGGGAAAAATTGCAGAAATTTCACTTATTTCAGGGTAATAAGTAAAAAATTTTCTTTATTTTGAGGCAAAAATACAGAAATTCCCTTTGTTTTGGGGGACAAAGACAGAAATTCCACATATTTAGAGGCATAAAAGCAAAAATTCTCTTTATTTTGGAGCAAAAATGAAGAAATTTTCCTTTTTTATGGCAAATAGTTATGCATTCTTCTTATTTTCGGGCAAAAAGACAGAAATTTCTCTTATTTGGGGCAAAATTCCAGAAATTTCCCTTATTTCATGGTAATAAGTCAGAAATTTTCCTTATTTTGCGCAAAAAAGACAGAAATTCCCTTTGTTTTGGCGGAAAAATACATAAATTCCACTTATTTAGAGACAAAAAAGCAGAAAGTCCCCTTTTTTTGGGGCAAAATTGCATAAATTTCACTTACTTCAGGGTAATAAGTCAGAAATTTTCCTTATTTTTGGGCAAAAGAGACAGAAATTACCTTTGTTTTGGGGGAAAAAGACAGAAATTCCACTTATTTAGAGGCAAAAAAGCAAAAATTCCCTTTATTTTGGAGCAAAAATGAAGAAATTTTCCTTTTTTATGGCAAAAAGTTATGCATTCTTATTTTCGGGCAAAAAGGCAGAAATTCCCAGTATTTTGGAGCAAAATTGCAGAAATTCCCCTAATTGTGGGGCAAAAAGGCAGAAATTCCCTATATGTTGAGGCAAAAAGACAGAGATTCTCCTTATTTTGGGGCAAAACTCAGAAATTCCACTTATTTTGGGGCAAAATTCCAGAAATTTCACTTATTTTGGGGCAAAATTGTAGAAATTTCACTTATTTTGGGGCAAAATTGCAGAAATTTAACTTATTTGGGTAATAAGTCACAAATTTTCCTTATTTTGGAGCAAAAAGACCGAAATTCTATTTGTATTGGGGGACAAAGACAGAAATTCCACATATTTAGAGGCATAAAAGCAGAAATTCCCCTTATTTTGGAGCAAAAATGAAGAAATTTTCCTTTTTTATGGCAAAAAGGTATGCATTCTTCTTATTTTCGTGCAAAAAGGCAGAAATTCCCTGTATTTTGGAGCAAAATTGCAGAAATTGCCATAATTGTGGGGCAAAAAGGCAGAAATTTCCTATATGTTGAGGCAAAAAGACAGAAATTCTCCTTATTTTGGGTCAAAACTATGAAATTCCAATTATTTTGAGGCAAAATTCCAGAAATTTCACTTATTTTGGGGCAAAATTGTAGAAATTTCACTTATTTTGGGGAAAAATTTCAGAAATTTCACTTATTTCAGAAAAAAAGCAGAAATTTTCTTATTTGGAAGCAAAACGGCAGAAATTTCTTTTATTTTGGTACAAAATTGCAGAAATTTCCCTTATTTTGGGACAAAATTGCAGAAATTTCACTTATTTTGGGGCAAAATTTCAGAAATTTCACTTATTTCAGGAAAAAAAGGCAGAAATTTTCCTTATTTTGGGGCAAAAAGGCAGAAATTCCTAATATTTTGTGGCAAAAATGCAGAAATTCCCCTTATTTTGAGGTAAAAAGGCTGAAATTCCCTATATTTGGGGGCAAAAAAGGCAGAAATTTCCCTTTTTTGGGGACAAAATTGTAGAAATTTCACTTACTTCAGGGTAATAAGTCAGAAATTTTCCTTATTTTGGAACAAAAAAGACAGAAATTCCCTTTGTTTTTGGGGAAAAAGACAGAAATTCCACTTATTTAGAGTCAAAAAGGCAGAAATTCCTTTTATTTTGGAGCAAAAATTAAGAAATTTTCCTGTTTTATGGCAAAAAGTTATGCATTCTTATTTTCGGGCAAAAAGGCAGAAATTCCCCGTCTTTTGGAGCAAAATTGCAGAAATTCCCCTAATTATGGGGCAAAAAGGGAGAAATTCCCTATATATTGGGGCAAAAAGACAGAAATTCTCCTTATTTTGGGGTAAAACTCAGAAATTCCACTTATTTTGGGGCAAAATTCCAGAAATTTCACTTATTTTGGGGCAAAATTCTAGAAATTTCACTTATTTTGGGCCATAATTTCAGAAATTTCACTTATTTTCAGAAAAAAAATAGAAATTTTTCTATTTCGAAGCAAAAATGCAGAAATTTCTTTTATTTTGGTACAAATTTTCAGAAATTTTTCTTATTTTGGGGCAAAAAGGCAGAAATTTCCCATATTTTGGGGCAAAAATTTAGAAATTCCCCTTATTTTGAGGTAAAAAGGCTAAAATTCCCCTTATTTGGGGGCAAAAAGGCAGAAATTCCATTTATTTTGGGCCAAAATTGCAGAAATTTCACTTATTTCAGGGAAAAAAGGCAGAAATTTTCCTTATTTTGGGGCAAAAAGGCAGAAATTCCTAATATTTTGTGGCAAAAATAAAGAAATTCCCTTTATTTTGAGGTAAAAAGGGTGAAATTCCCCTTATTTGGGGGTAAAAAGGCCGAAATTTCCATTATTTTGGGGCAAAATTGCAGAAATTTAACTTATTTCAGGTTAATAAGTCAGAAATTTTTTTTATTTTGGGGCAAAAAAGACAAAAATTCCCTTTGTTTTGGAGGAAAAAGACCAAAATACCACTTATTTAGAGGCAAAAAAGCAGAAATTTTCCTTATTTTGGAGCAAAAATTAAGAAATTTCCCATTTTTATGGCAAAAAGGCAAAAATTCCTTGTATTTTGGAGCAAAATTGCAAAATTCCCCTAATTGTCAGGCAAAAAGGTAGAAATTCCATATATGTTGGGGCAAAAAGACAGAAATTCTCTTTATTTTGGGGCGAAACTCAGAAATTCCACTTATTTGGGGCAAAATTTCAGAAATTTACCTTATTTTAGGGCAAAATTGCAGAAATTTCACTTATTTTGGGGCAAAATTGCAGAAATTTCACTTATTTCAGGGAAAAAAGCAGAAATTTTCCTTATTTTGGGGCAAAAAACAGAAATTCCTAATATTTTGTAGTAAAAATGCAGAAATTCCCCTTATTTTGAAGTAAAAAGGCTGAAATTCCCCTTATTTGGGGGCAAAAATGCGGTAATTTCCCTTATTTTGGGACAAAATTGCAGAAATTTCAATTACTTCAGGGTAATAAGTAAGAAATTTTCCTTATTTTGGAACAAAAAAGACAGAAATTCCCTTTGTTTTAGGGGAAAAAGACAGATATACCACTTATTTAGAGTCAAAAAGGCAGAAATACCCCTTATTTTGGAGCAAAAATGAAGATATTTCCCTTTTTTTATGGCAAAAAGGTATGCATTCTTCTTATTTTCAGGTAAAAAGGCAGAAATTCCCTGTATTTTGAGCAACATTGCAGAAATTCCCCTAATTGTGGGGCAAAAAGGCAGAAATTCCCTATATGTTGGGGCAAAAAGACAGACATTCTTCTTATTTTGGGGCAAAACTCAGAAATTCCACTTATTTTGGGGCAAAATTCCAGAAATTTCCCATATTTTGGGGCCAAATTGCAGAAATTTCACTTATTTTGGGGCAAAATTTCAGAAATTTCACTTATTTCAGGGAAAAAAAGCAGAAATTTTTTTATTTTGGGGCAAAAAGGCAGAAATTTCCCATATTTTGAAGAAAAATGCAGAAATTCCCCTTATTTTGAGGTAAAAATGCTGAAATTCCCCTTATTTGGGTGCAAAAACGCAGAAATTTCTCTTATTTTGAGGCAAAATTGCAGAAATTTCACTTATTTCAGGATAATAAATCAGAAATTTTCTTTATTTTGGGGCAAGAAAGACAGAAATTCTATTTGTTTTCGGGGAAAAAACAGAAATTCGAATTATTTAGAGGAAAAAAGCAGAAATTCTTCTTATTTTGGAGCAAAAATAAAAAAATTTTACTTTTTTATGGCAAAAAGGTATGCATTCTTCTTATTTTCAGACAAAAAGGCAGAAATTCCCTGTATTTTGGAGCAAAATTGCAGAAATTACTCTAATTGTGGGGCAAAAAGGCAGAAATTCCTTATATGTTGGGGCAAAAAGACAGAAATTCTCCTTATTTTTGGCAAAACTCAGAAATTTCACTTATTTTGGGACAAAATTGCAGAAATTTCAGTTATTTCAGAAAAAAAAGCAGAAATTTTCTTATTTTGGGGCAAAAAGGCAGAAAATTCCCATATTTTGGGGCAAAAATGCAGAAATTCCCCTTATTTTGGGGTAAAAATATGAAATTCCCTTATTTGGGGTCAAAAAAGCAGAAATTTCACTTATTTAAGCAAAAAAAGTCAGAAATTTTCCTTATTTTGGGGCAAAAAGACAGAAATTCCTTTTGTTTTAGAGAAAAAAGACAGAAATTCCACTTATTTAGAGGCAAAAAAGCAGAAATTCCCTTTATTTTGAGGTAAAAAGGCTGAAATTCCCCTTATTTTGGGGCAAAAAGGCAGAAATTTCCTTTATTTTGAGGCAAAATTGCAGAAATTTCACTTATTTCAGGGTAATAAGTCAGAAATTTTCCTTATTTTGGGGCAAAAAAGACAGAAATTCCCTTTGTTTTGGGGGAAAAAGACAGAAATTCCACTTATTTAGAGGCAAATGCAGAAATTCCCCTTATTTTGGACCAAAAATGAAGAAATTTCCCTTTTTTATGGCAAAAAGATATGCATTCTTCTTATTTTCGGACAAAAAGGCAGAAATTCTCCGTATTTTGGAGCAAAATTGCAGAAATTCCCCTAATTGTGGGGCAAAAAGGCAGAAATTCCCTATATGTTGGGGCAAAAGGACAGAAATTCTCCTTATTTTGTGGCAAAACTCAGAAATACCACTTATTTTGAGGCAAAATTCCAGAAATTTCCCTTATTTTGTGGAAAAATTGCAGAAATTTCACTTATTTTGGGCAAAATTGCAGAAATTTCACTTATTTCAGAAAAAAAGCAGATTTTTTTTTATTTTGGGGCAAAAAGGCAGAAATTTCTTTTATTTTGGTACAAAATTGAAGAAATTTTTCTTATTTTGGGGCAAAAACGCAGAAATTTCCCATATTTTGGGGCAAAACTGCAGAAATTTCCCTTTTTTTGACGTAAAAAGGCTGAAATTCCCCTTATTTGGGGACAAAAATGGAGAAATTTTTCATATTTTGAGGCAAAATTGCAGCAATTTCACTTATTTCAGGGTAATAAGTCAGAAATTTTTTTTATCTTGGGGCAAAAAATACAGAAATTCCCTTTGTTTTGGGGGAAAAAGACAGAAATTCCACTTATTTTGGGGCAAAATTCCAGAAATTTCATTTATTTTGGGGCAAAATTGTAGAAATTTCACTTATTTTGGGGCAAAATTTGAGAAATTTCACTTTTTTCAGAAAAAAAAGTAGAAATTTTCTATTTGGAAGCAAAAAGGCACAAATTTCTTTTATTTTGTTACAAAATTGCAGAAATTTTTCTTATTTTGGGGCAAAAAGGCAGAAATTTCCCATATTTTGGGGCAAAAATGCAGAAATTCCCCTTATTTTGAGGTAAAAAGGCTAAAATTCCCCTTATTTGGGGGCAAAAAGGCAGAAATTTCACTTATTTTGGGCCAAACTTGCGGAAATTTCACTTATTTCAGGGAAAAAAGGCAGAAATTTTCCTTATTTTGGGGCAAAAAGGCAGAAATTCCTAATATATTGTGGCAAAAATGCAGAAATTCCCTTTATTTTGAGGTAAAAAGGGTGAAATTCCCCTTATTTCGGGGTAAAACTGACGAAATTTCGCTTATTTTGGGGCAAAATTGCAGAAATTTCACTTATTTCAGGGTAATAAGTAAGAAATTTTCCATATTTTGGGGCAAAAAAGACAGAAATTCCCTTTGTTTTGAGGGAAAAAGACAGAAATACCACTTATTTAGAGGCAAAAAAGCAGAAATTTTCCTTATTTTGGAGCAAAAATGAAGAAATTTCCCTTTTTTATGGCAAAAAGGTATGCATTCTTCTTATTTTCGGGCAAAAAGGCAGAAATTCCCCGTATTTTGGAGCAAAATTGCAGAAATTCCCCTAATTGTCGGGCAAAAAGGTAGAAATTCCCTATATGTTGGGGCAAAAACACAGAAATTCTCCTTATTTTGGGGCAAAACTCAGAAATTCCACTTATTTGGGGCAAAATTCCAGAAATTTACCTTATTTTAGAACAAAATTGCAGAAATTTCACTTATTTTGGGGCAAAATTGCAGAAATTTCACTTATTTCAGGGAAAAAAGGCAGAAATTTTCCTTATTTTGGGGCAAAAAGCAGAAATTCCTAATATTTTGTGGCAAAAATGCAGAAATTCCATTTATTTTGAGGTAAATAGGCTGAAATTACCCTTATTTGGGGGCAAAAAGGCAGTAATTTCCTTTATTTTGGGGCAAAATTGAAGAAATTTCAGTTATTTCAGGGTAATAAGTAAGAAATTTTTTTTATTTTGGAAGAAAAAAGACAGAAATTCCCTTTGTTTTGGGGGAAAAAGACAGAAATTCCACTTATTTAGAGTCAAAAAGGCAGAAATTCCCCTTATTTTGAAGCAAAAATGAAGAAATTTCCCTTTTTTATGGGAAAAAGGTATGCATTCTTCTTATTTTCAGGCAAAAAGGCAGAAATTCCCTGTATTTTGAGCAACATTGCAGAAATTCCCCTAATTGTGGGGCAAAAAGGCAGAAATTCCCTATATGTTGGGGCAAAAAGACAGACATTCTTCTTATTTTGGGGCAAAACTCAGAAATTCCACTTATTTTGGGGCAAAATTCCAGAAATTTCCCATATTCTGGGGCCAAATTGCAGAAATTTCACTTATTTTGGGGCAAAATTTCAGAAATTTCACTTATTTCAGGAAAAAAAGGCAGAAATTTTCTTATTTTGGGGCAAAAAGGCAGAAATTCCTAATATTTTGTGGCAAAAATGCAGAAATTCCCCTTATTTTGAGGTAAAAAGGCTGAAATTCCCTATATTTGGGGGCAAAAAAGGCAGAAATTTCCCTTTTTTGGGTGCAAAATTGTAGAAATTTCACTTACTTCAGGGTAATAAGTCAGAAATTTTCCTTATTTTGGAACAAAAAAGACAGAAATTCCCTTTGTTTTGGGGGAAAAAGACAGAAATTCCACTTATTTAGAGTCAAAAAGGCAGAAATTCCTTTTATTTTGGAGCAAAAATGAAGAAATTTTCCTTTTTTATGGCAAAAAGGTATGCATTCTTATTTTCGGGCAAAAAGGCAGAAATTCCCCATCTTTTGGAGCAAAATTGCAGAAATTCCCCTAATTATGGGGCAAAAAGGGAGAAATTCCCTATATATTGGGGCAAAAAGACAGAAATTCTCCTTATTTTGGGGTAAAACTCAGAAATTCCACTTATTTTGGGGCAAAATTCCAGAAATTTCACTTATTTTGAGGCAAAATTCTAGAAATTTCACTTATATTGGGCCAAAATTTCAGAAATTTCACTTATTTTCAGAAAAAAAAATAGAAATTTTTCTATTTCGAAGCAAAAATGCAGAAATTTCTTTTATTTTGGTACAAAATTGCAGAAATTTTTCTTATTTTGAGGCAAAAAGGCAGAAATTTCCCATATTTTGGGGCAAAAATTTAGAAATTCCCCTTATTTTGAGGTAAAAAGGCTAAAATTCCCCTTATTTGGGGGCAAAAAGGCAGAAATTCCACTTATTTTGGGCCAAAATTGCAGAAATTTCACTTATTTCAGGGAAAAAAGGCAGAAATTTTCCTTATTTTGGGGCAAAAAGGCAGAAATTCCTAATATTTTGTGGCAAAAATAAAGAAATTCCCTTTATTTTGAGGTAAAAAGGGTGAAATTCCCCTTATTTGGGGGTAAAAAGGCCGAAATTTCCATTATTTTGGGGCAAAATTGCAGAAATTTAACTTATTTCAGGTTAATAAGTCAGAAATTTTTTTTATTTTGGGGCAAAAAAGACAGAAATTCCCTTTGTTTTGGAGGAAAAAGACCAAAATACCACTTATTTAGAGGCAAAAAAGCAGAAATTTTCCTTATTTTGGAGCAAAAATTAAGAAATTTCCCTTTTTTATGGCAAAAAGGCAAAATTCCTTGTATTTTGGAGCAAAATTGCAGAAATTCCCCTAATTGTCAGGCAAAAAGGTAGAAATTCCATATATGTTGGGGCAAAAAGACAGAAATTTTCTTTATTTTGAGGCGAAACTCAGAAATTCCACTTATTTGGGGCAAAATTCCAGAAATTTACCTTATTTTAGGGCAAAATTGCAGAAATTTCACTTATTTTGGGGCAAAATTGCAGAAATTTCACTTATTTCAGGGAAAAAAAGCAGAAATTTTCTTTATTTTGGGGCAAAAAAATAAGAAATTCCTAATATTTTGTAGTAAAAATGCAGAAATTCCCCTTATTTTGAGGTAAAAAGGCTGAAATTCCCCTTATTTGGGGGCAAAAAGGCAGTAATTTCCCTTATTTTGGGGCAAAATTGCAGAAATTTCACTTATTTCAGGGTAATAAGTAAGAAATTTTCCTTATTTTGGAACAAAAAATACAGAAATTCCCTTTGTTTTAGGGGAAAAAGACAGATATTCCACTTATTTAGAGTCAAAAGGCATAAATACCCCTTATTTTGGAGCAAAAATGAAGATATTTCTCTTTTTTTATGGCAAAAAGTTATGCATTCTTCTTATTTTCAGGCAAAAAGGCAGAAATTCCCTGTATTTTGAGCAACATTGCAGAAATTCCCCTAATTGTGGGGCAAAAAGGCAGAAATTCCCTATATGTTGGGGCAAAAAGACAGACATTCTTCTTATTTTGGGGCAAAACTCAGAAATTCCACTTATTTTGGGGCAAAATTCCAGAAATTTCCCATATTTTGGGGCCAAATTGCAGAAATTTCACTTATTTTGTGGCAAAATTTCAGAAATTTCACTTATTTCAGGGAAAAAAAGCAGAAATTTTTTTATTTTGGGGCAAAAAGGCAGAAATTTCCCATATTTTGAAGAAAAATGCAGAAATTCCCCTTATTTTGAGGTAAAAATGCTGAAATTCCCCTTATTTGGGTGCAAAAACGCAGAAATTTCTCTTATTTTGAGGCAAAATTGCAGAAATTTCACTTATTTCAGGATAATAAATCAGAAATTTTCTTTATTTTGGGGCAAGAAAGACAGAAATTCTATTTGTTTTCGGGGAAAAAACAGAAATTCGAATTATTTAGATGAAAAAAGCAGAAATTCTTCTTATTTTGGAGATAAATGAAAAAATTTTACTTTTTTATGGCAAAAAGGTATGCATTCTTCTTATTTTCAGACAAAAAGGCAGAAATTCCCCGTATTTTGGAGCAAAATGGCAGAAATTACTCTAATTGTGGGGCAAAAAGGCAGAAATTCCTTATATGTTGGGGCAAAAAGACAGAAATTCTCCTTATTTTGTGGCAAAACTCAGAAATTTCACTTATTTTGGGACAAAATTGCAGAAATTTCAGTTATTTCAGAAAAAAAAGCAGAAATTTTCTTATTTTGGGGCAAAAAGGCAGAAAATTCCCATATTTTGGGGCAAAAATGCAGAAATTCCCCTTATTTTGGGGTAAAAATCTGAAATTCCCTTATTTGGGGGCAAAAAAGCAGAAATTTCACTTATTTAAGCAAAAAAAGTCAGAAATTTTCCTTATTTTGGGGCAAAAAGACAGAAATTCCTTTTCTTTTAGAGAAAAAAGACAGAAATTCCACTTATTTAGAGGCAAAAAAGCAGAAATTCCCCTTATTTTGAGGTAAAAAGGCTGAAATTCCCCTTATTTTAAGGCAAAAAGGCAGAAATTTCCTTTATTTTGAGGCAAAATTGCAGAAATTTCACTTATTTCAGGGTAATAAGTCAGAAATTTTCCTTATTTTGGGGCAAAAAAGACAGAAATTCCCTTTGTTTTGGGGGAAAAAGACAGAAATTCCACTTATTTAGAAGCAAATGCAGAAATTCCCCTTATTTTGGAGCAAAAATGAAGAAATTTCCCTTTTTTATGGCAAAAAGGTATGCATTCTTCTTATTTTCGGACAAAAAGGCAGAAATTCCCCGTATTTTGGAGCAAAATTGCAGAAATTCCCCTAATTGTGGGGCAAAAAGGCAGAAATTCCCTATATGTTGGGGCAAAAGGACAGAAATTCTCCTTATTTTGTGGCAAAACTCAGAAATACCACTTATTTTGAGGCAAAATTCCAGAAATTTTCCTTATTTTGTGGAAAAATTGCAGAAATTTCACTTATTTTGGGCAAAATTGCAGAAATTTCACTTATTTCAGAAAAAAAGCAGAATTTTTTTTATTTTGGGGCAAAAAGGCAGAAATTTCTTTTATTTTGGTACAAAATTGAAGAAATTTTTCTTATTTTGGGGCAAAAACGCAGAAATTTCCCATATTTTGGGGCAAAACTGCAGAAATTTCCCTTTTTTTGACGTAAAAAGGCTGAAATTCCCCTTATTTGGGGGCAAAAAGGGAGAAATTTTTCTTATTTTGAGGCAAAATTGCAGCAATTTCACTTATTTCAGGATAATAAGTCATAAATTTTCCTTATCTTGGGGCAAAAAATACAGAAATTCCCTTTGTTTTGGGGGAAAAAGACAGAAATTTTACTTATTTTGGGGCAAAATTCCAGAAATTTCACTTATTTTGGGGCAAAATTGTAGAAATTTCACTTATTTTGGGGCAAAATTTGAGAAATTTCACTTTTTTCATAAAAAAAGTAGAAATTTTTCTATTTGGAAGCAAAAAGGCAGAATTTTCTTTTATTTTGTTATAAAATTGCAGAAATTTTTCTTATTTTGGGGCAAAAAGGCAGAAATTATCCATATTTTGGGGCAAAAATGCAGAAATTCCCCTTCTTTTGAGGTAAAAAGGCTAAAATTCCCCTTATTTGGGGGCAAAAAGGCAGAAATTTCACTTATTTTGGGCCAAACTTGCGGAAATTTCACTTATTTCAGGAAAAAAAGGCAGAAATTTTCCTTATTTTGGGGCAAAAAGGCAGAAATTCCTAATATATTGTGGCAAAAATGCAGAAATTCCCTTTATTTTGAGGTAAAAAGGGTGAAATTCCCCTTATTTGGGGGTAAAACTGCCGAAATTTCGCTTATTTTGGGGCAAAATTGCAGAAATTTCACTTATTTCAGGGTAATAAGTAAGAAATTTTCCATATTGGGGCAAAAAAGACAGAAATTCCCTTTGTTTTGAGGGAAAAAGACAGAAATACCACTTATTTAGAGGCAAAAAAGCAGAAATTTTCCTTATTTTGGAGCAAAAATGAAGAAATTTCCCTTTTTTATGGCAAAAAGGTATGCATTCTTCTTATTTTCGGGCAAAAAGACAGAAATTCCCCGTATTTTGGAGCAAAATTGCAGAAATTCCCCTAATTGTCGGGCAAAAAGGTAGAAATTCCCTATATGTTGGGGCAAAAAGACAGAAATTCTCCTTATTTTGGGGCAAAACTCAGAAATTCCACTTATTTGGGGCAAAATTCCAGAAATTTACCTTATTTTAGAACAAAATTGCAGAAATTTCACTTATTTTGGGGCAAAATTGCAGAAATTTCACTTATTTCAGGGAAAAAAGGCAGAAATTTTCCTTATTTTGGGGCAAAAAGCAGAAATTCCTAATATTTTGTGGCAAAAATGTAGAAATTCCCCTTATTTTGAGGTAAAAAGGCTGAAATTACCCTTATTTGGGGGCAAAAAGGCAGTAATTTCCATTATTTTGGGGCAAAATTGAAGAAATTTCAGTTATTTCAGGGTAATAAGTAAGAAATTTTTTTTTATTTTGGAAGAAAAAAGACAGAAATTCCCTTTGTTTTGGGGGAAAAAGACAGAAATTCCACTTATTTAGAGTCAAAAAGGCAGAAATTCCCCTTATTTTGAAGCAAAAATGAAGAAATTTCCCTTTTTTATGGCAAAAAGGTATGCATTCTTCTTATTTTCATGCAAAAAGGCAGAAATTCCCTGTATTTTGAGCAACATTGCAGAAATTCCCCTAATTGTGGGGCAAAAAGGCAGAAATTCCCTATATGTTGGGGCAAAAAGACAGACATTCTTCTTATTTTGGGGCAAAACTGAGAAATTCCACTTATTTTGGGGCAAAATTCCAGAAATTTCCCATATTTTGGGGCCAAATTGCAGAAATTTCACTTATTTTGGGGCAAAATTTCAGAAATTTCACTTATTTCAGGGAAAAAAAGCAGAAATTTTTTTATTTTGGGGCAAAAAGGCAGAAATTTCCCATATTTTGTAGTAAAAATGCAAAAATTCCCCTTATTTTGAGGTAAAAAGGCTGAAATTCCCCTTATTTGGGTGCAAAAAGGCAGAAATTTCTCTTATTTAGAGGCAAAATTGCAGAAATTTCACTTATTTCAGGGTAATAAATCAGAAATTTTCTTTATTTTGGGGCAAAAAAGACAGAAATTCTATTTGTTTTGGGGGAAAAAACAGAAATTCGAATTATTTAGAGGAAAAAAGCAGAAATTCTTCTTATTTTAGATCAAAAATGAAAAAATTTCCCTTTTTTATGGCAAAAAGGTATGCATTCTTCTTATTTTCAGACAAAAAGGCAGAAATTCCCCGTATTTTGGAGCAAAATTGCAGAAATTCCTCTAATTGTGGGGCAAAAAGGCAGAAATTCCTTATATGTTGGGGCAAAAAGACAGAAATTCTCCTTATTTTGTGGCAAAACTCAGAAATTTCACTTATTTTGGGGCATAATTGCAGAAATTTCAGTTATTTCAGAAAAAAAAGCATAAATTTTCTCATTTTGGCGCAAAAAGGCAGAAATTTCTTTTATTTTGGTACAAAATTGCAGAAATTTTTCTTACTTTGGGGCAAAAGGGCAGAAATTTCCCATATTTTGGGGCAAAAATTCAGAAATTCCCCTAATTTTGGGGTAAAAAGTCTGAAATTCCCTTATTTGGGGGCAAAAAAGCAGAAATTTCACTTATTTAAAGAAAAAAATTCAGAAATTTTCCTTATATTGGGGCAAAAAGACAGAAATTCCTTTTGTTTTAGAGAAAAAAGACAGAAATTCCACTTATTTAGAGGAAAAAAAGCAGAAATTCCCCTTATTTTGAAGCAAAAATGAAGATTTCCCTTTTTTGTGGCAAAAGGTATACATTCCCCTTATTATCGGGCTAAAAAGCCAAAATTCCCCGTATTTTGGAGCAAAATTCTAGAAATTCCCATAATTGTGGTGCAAAAAGGCAGAGTTTCCCTATATGTTAGGGCAAAAAGACAGAAATTCTCCTTATTTTGGGGCAAAACTCAGAAATTCCACTTATTTTGGGGCAAAATTTCAGATGTCTCTTATTTTGGGGCAAAATTGCAGAAATTTCACTTATTTCAGGGAAAAAAGGCAGAAATTTTCCTTATTTTGGGGCAAAAAGGCAGTAATTCCTAATATTTTGTTGCAAAAATGCAGAAATTCTCCTTATTTTGAGGTAAAAGTGTGAAATTCCTCTTATTTGGGGGCAAAAGGGCAGAAATTTCCCTTATTTTGGGGCAAAATTGCAGAAATTTCACTTATTTCAGTGTAATAAGTCAGAAAATTTCTTTATTTTGTTGCAAAAAAGACAGAAATTTTCTTTGTTTTGGGGGAAAAAGAAAGAAACTCCACATATTTAGAGGCAAAAAGCAGAAATTCCCCTTATTTTGGAGCAAAATTACAGAAATTTCCCTTTTTTATGGCAAAAAGGTATGCATTCTTATAATTTTCTGGCAAAAAGGCAAAAATTCTCTGTATTTTGGAACAAAATTGCAGAAATTAACCTAATTGTGGGGCAAAAAGGCAGAAATTCCCTATATGTTGGGGCAAAAAGACAGAAATTCTGCTTATTTTGGGGCAAAACTCAGAAATTCCACATATTTTGTGGCAAAATTCCAGAAATTTCCCTTATTTTGGGGCATAATTGCAGAAATTGCACTTATTTTGGGACAAAATTGGAGAAATTTCATTTATTTCAGAGAAAAAAGGAAGAAATTTTTCTTATTTTGGGGCAAAAAGGCAGAAATTTCCCATATTTTGGTACAAAATGGCAGAAATTTTTTCTTAATTTTTGGCAAAAAGGCAAAAATTTCCCATATTTTGGGGAAAAAATGCAGAAATTCCACTTATTTTGAGGTAAAATGCTAAAATTCCCCTTATTTGGAGTTAAAAAACAGAAATTTCTATAATTTTGGGGCAAAATTGCAGAAATTTCACTTATTTCAGGGTAATAAGTCAGAAATTTTCCTTATTTTGGGGCAAAAAAGACAGAAATTCCCTTTGTTTTGGGGGAAACTGACAGAAATTCCACTTATTTAGAGGCATAAAAGCAAAAATTCCCCTCATTTTGTACAAAAATGAAGAAAATTCCATTTTTATGGCAAAAAGGTATGCATTATTATTATTTTCGGACAAAAAAGGCAGAAATTCCCTATATTTTAGAGCAAAATTGCCGAAATTCCCCTAATTGTGGCGCAAAAATGCAGTAATTCCCTATATGTTGGGGCAAAAAGACAGAAATTCTCCTTATTTTAGGGCAAAACTCAGAAATTTAAATTATTTTGGGGCAAAATTTCAGAAATTTCACTTATTTCAGAAAAAAAGCAGAAATTTTCATATTTTGGGGCCAAAAGGCAGAATTTTCTTTTATTTTGCTACAAAATGCAGAATTTTTTTAATTTTGGGGCAAAAAGGCAGAAATTTCCCATATTTTGGGGTAAAAATGCAGAAATTTCTCTTATTTTGAGGTAAAAGGCTGAAATTCCCCTTATTTGGGGGCAAAAAGGCAGAAATTTCTCTTATTTTGGGGCAAAATTGCAGAAATTTCACTTATTTCAGGGTAATAAGTCAGAAATTTAACTTATTTTGGAGCCAAAAAACAGAAATAACCTTTGTTTTTAGGGGAAAAAGACAGAAATTCCACTTTTTAGAGGCAAAAAGCAGAAATTCCCCTTATTTTGGAGCAAAAATGAAGAAATTTCACTTTTCAAGGGCAAAAAGGTATGCATTCTTCTTATTTTTGGGCAAAAAGGCAGAAATTCCCCTTATTTTAGAGCAAAATTGCAGAAATTTCCCAAATTGTGGGGCAAAAATGCAGAAATTCCCAATATGTTGAGGCAAAAATACAGAAATTCTCCTTATTTTTGTGCAAAACTCAGAAATTCCACTTATTTTGGGGCAAAATTCCAGAAATTTCCCTTATTTTGGGGCAAAATTGTAGAAATTTCACTTATTTTGGGGCAAAATTTAAGAAATTTCACTTTTTTCAGAAAAAAAGTAGAAATTTTTTTATTTGGAAGCAAAAGGGCAGAAATTTCTTTTATTTTGGTACAAAATTGCAGAAATTTTTATTGGTTTGGGGCAAAAAGGCAGAAATTTCCCATATTTTGGGGCAAAAATGCAGAAATTCCCCTTATTTTGAGGTAAAAAGGCTAAAATTCCCCTTATTTGGGGGCAAAAAGGCAGAAATTTCAATTATTTTGGGCCAAAATTGCAGAAATTTCACTTATTTAAGGAAAAGAAGGCAGAAATTTTCCTTATTTTGGGGCAAAAATTCAGAAAATCCTAATATTTTGTGGCAAAAATGCAGAAATTCCCTTTATTTTGAGGTAGAATCGGTGAAATTCCCGTTATTTGGGGTTAAAAAACAGAAATTTCTCTTATTTTGGGGCAAAATTGCAGAAATTTCACTTATTTCAGAGTAATAAGTCAGAAATTTTCTTTATTTTGGGGCAAAAAAGACAGAAATTCTATTTGTTTTGGGGGAAAAAACAGAAATTCGAATTATTTAGAGGAAAAAAGCAGAAATTCTTCTTATTTTGGAGCAAAAATCAAAAAATTTTACTTTTTTATGGCAAAAATGTATGCATTCTTCTTATTTTCAGAGAAAAAGGCAGAAATTCCCCGTATTTTGGAGCAAAATTGCAGAAATTCCTCTAATTTTTGGACAAAAAAGGCAGAAATTCCTTATATGTTGGGGCAAAAAGACAGAAATTCTCCTTATTTTGTGGCAAAACTCAGAAATTTCACTTATTTTGGGACCTAATTGCAGAAATTTCAGTTATTTCAGAAAAAAAAGCAGAAATTTTCTTATTTTGGGGCAAAAAGCCAGAAATTTCCCATATTTTGGGGCAAAAATGCAGAAATTCCCCTTATTTTGGGGTAAAAAGTCTGAAATTCCCTTATTTGGGGGAAAAAAGCAGAAATTTCACTTATTTAAGAAAAAAAAGTCAGAAATTCTCGTTATTTTGGGGCAAAAAGACAGAAATTCCTTTTGTTTTAGAGAAAAAAGACAGAAATTCCACTTATTTAGAGGCAAAAAAGCAGAAATTCCCCTTATTTTGAGGTAAAAAGGCTGAAATTCCCCTTATTTGGGGGCAAAAAGGCAGAAATTTCCTTTATTTTGGGGCAAAATTGCAGAAATTTCACTTATTTCAGGATAATAAGTCAGAAATTTTCCTTATTTTGGGGCAAAAAAGACAGAAATTCCACTTATTTAGAGGCAAATGCAGAAATTCCCCTTATTTCGGAGCAAAAATGAAGAAATTTCCCTTTTTTATGGCAAAAAGGTATGCATTCTTCTTATTTTCGGCCAAAAGGCAGAAATTTTCCGTATTTTGGAGCAAAATTGCAGAAATTCCCCTAATTGTGGGGCAAAAAGGTAGAAATTCCCTATATGTTGGGGCAAAAGGACAGAAATTCTCCTTATTTTGTGGCAAAACTCAGAAATACCACTTATTTTGAGGCAAAATTCCAGAAATTTCCCTTATTTTGGGGCAAAATTGCAGAAATTTCACTTATTTTGGGCAAAATTGCAGAAATTTCACTTATTTCAGAAAAAAAGCAGAAATTTTTTTATTTTGGGGCAAAAAGGCAGAAATTTCTTTTATTTTGGTACAAAATTGAAGAAATTTTTCTTATTTTGGAACAAAAACGCAGAAAGTTCCCATATTTTGGGGCAAAAATGCAGAAATTTCCCTTTTTTTGACGTAAAAAGGCTGAAATTCCCCTTATTTGGGGGCAAAAAGGGAGAAATTTTTCTTATTTTGAGGCAAAATACAGCAATTTTACTTATTTCAGGGTGATAAGTCAGAAATTTTCCTTATCTTGGGGCAAAAAATACAGAAATTCCCTTTGTTTTGGGGGAAAAAGACAGAAATTCCACTTATTTAGAGGCAAAAAAGCAGAAATTCCCCTTATTTTGAAGCAAAAATGAAGATTTCCCTTTTTTGTGGCAAAAGGTATACATTCCCTTTATTTTCGGCCTAAAAAGCAAAAATTCCCCGTATTTTGGAGCAAAATTCTAGAAATTCCCCTAATTGTGGGGCAAAAAGGCAGAAATTCCCTATATGTTAGGGCAAAAAGAAATAAATTCTCCTTATTTTTGGGCAAAACTCAGAAATTCCACTTATTTTGGGGCAAAATTGCAGAAATTTCACTTATTTCAGAAAAAAAAGCAGAAATTTTCTTATTTTGCGGCCAAAAGGCAGAAATTTCTTTTATTTTGTTACAAAATGCAGAATTTTTTTTAATTTTGGGGCAAAAAGGCAGAAATTTCCCATATTTTGGGGTAAAAATGCAGAAATTTCTCTTATTTTGAGGTAAAAGGCTGAAATTCCCTTTATTTGGGGGCAAAAAGGCAGAAATTTCTCTTATTTTGGGGCAAAATTGCAGAAATTTCACTTATTTCAGGGTAATAAGTCAGAAATTTAACTTATTTTGGAGCCAGAAAACAGAAATAACCTTTGTTTTGGGGGGAAAAAGACAGAAATTCCACTTTTTTTAGAGGCAAAAAAGCAGAAATTCCCCTTATTTTGGAGCAAAAATTAAGAAATTTCACTTTTTAAGGGCATAAAGGTATGCATTCTTCTTATTTTTGGGCAAAAATGCAGAAATTTCCCTTATTTTAGAGCAAAATTGCAGAAATTTCCCAAATTGTGGGGCAAAAATGCAGAAATTCCCAATATGTTGAGGCAAAAATACAGAAATTCTCCTTATTTTTGTGCAAAACTCAGAAATTCCACTTATTTTGGGGCAAAATTCCAGAAATTTCCCTTATTTTGGGGCAAAATTGCAGAAATTTCACTTATTTTGGGCAAAATTGCAGAAATTTTACTTATTTCAGAAAAAAAGCAGAATTTTTTTTATTTTGGGGCAAAAGTCAGAAATTTCTTTTATTTTGGTACAAAATTGAAGAAATTTTTCTTATTTTGGAACAAAAACGCAGAAAGTTCCCATATTTTGGGCAAAAATGCAGAAATTTCTTTTTGTTTTGACGTAAAAAGGCTGAAATTCCCCTTATTTGGGGGCAAAAAGGGAGAAATTTTTCTTATTTTGAGGCAAAATACAGCAATTTCACTTATTTCAGGGTGATAAGTCAGAAATTTTCCTTATCTTGGGGCAAAAAATACAGAAATTCCCTTTGTTTTGGGGAAAAAGACAGAAATTCCACTTATTTAGAGGCAAAAAAGCAGAAATTCCCCTTATTTTGAAGCAAAAATGAAGATTTCCCTTTTTTGTGGCAAAAGGTATACATTCCCTTTATTTTCGGCCTAAAAAGCAAAAATTCCCCGTATTTTGGAGCAAAATTCTAGAAATTCCCCTAATTGTGGGGCAAAAAGGCAGAAATTCCCTATATGTTAGGGCAAAAAGACATAAATTCTCCTTATTTTTGGGCAAAAGTCAGAAATTCCACTTATTTTGGGGCAAAATTCCAGAGATGTCCCTTATTTTGGGGCAAAATTGCAGAAATTTCACTTATTTCAGGGAAAAAAGGCAGAAATTTTCCTTATTTTGGGGCAAAAAGGCAGAAATTCCTAATATTTTGTTGCAAAAATGCAGAAATTCTCCCTATTTTGAGGTAAAAGGGTGAAATTCCTCTTATTTGGGGGCAAAAGGGCAGAAATTTCCCTTATTTTGGGGCAAAATTGCAGAAATTTCACTTATTTCAGGGTAATAAGTCAGAAAATTTCTTTATTTTGTTGCAAAAAAGACAGAAATTTTCTTTGTTTTGGGGGAAAAAGAGAGAAACTCCACATATTTAGAGGCAAAAAGCAGAAATTCCCCTTATTTTGGAGCAAAATTACAGAAATTTCCCTTTTTTATGGCAAAAAGGTATGCATTCTTCTTATTTTCGGGCAAAAAGGCAGAAATACCCCGTATTTTGGAACAAAATTGCAGAAATTAACCTAATTGTGGGGCAAAAAGGCAGAAATTCCCTATATGTTGGGGCAAAAAGACAGAAATTCTGCTTATTTTGGGGCAAAACTCAGAAATTACACATATTTTGGGGCAAAATTCCAGAAATTTCCCTTATTTTGGGGCAAAATTGCAGAAATTGCACTTATTTTGGGACAAAATTGGAGAAATTTCACTTATTTCAGAGAAAAAAGGCAGAAATTTTCCTTATTTTGGGGCAAAAAGTCAGAAATTTCCCATATTTTGGTACAAAATTGCAGATATTTTTTCTTATTTTTGGCAAAAAGGCAAAAATTTCCCATATTTTGGGGAAAAAATGCAGAAATTCCCCTTATTTTGAGGTAAAATGCTGAAATTCCCCTTATTTGGGGTTAAAAAACAGAAATTTCTCTTATTTTGGGGCAAAATTGCAGAAATTTCACTTATTTCAGAGTAATAAGTCAGAAATTTTCCTTATTTTGGGGCAAAAAAGACAGAAATTCCCTTTGTTTTGGGGAAAAAAGACAGAAATTCCACTTATTTAGAGGCATAAAAGCAAAAATTCCCCTCATTTTGGAGAAAAATGAAGAAAATTCCCTTTTTTATGGCAAAAAGGTATGCATTATTATTATTTTCAGACAAAAAAGGCAGAAATTCCCCGTATTTTAGAGCAAAATTGCGAAAATTCCCCTAATTGTGGCGCAAAAATGCAGTAATTCCCTATATGTTGGGGCAAAAAGACAGAAATTCTCCTTATTTTAGGGCAAAACTCAGAAATTTAAATTATTTTGGGGCAAAATTGCAGAAATTTCACTTATTTCAGAAAAAAAAGCAGAAATTTTCTTATTTTGGGGCCAAAAGGCAGAAATTTCTTTTATTTTGTTACAAAATGCAGAATTTTTTTTATTTTGGGGCAAAAAGGCAGAAATTTCCCATATTTTGGGGTAAAAATGCAGAAATTTTTCTTATTTTGAGGTAAAAGGCTGAAATTCCCTTTATTTGGGGGCAAAAAGTCAGAAATTTCTCTTATTTTGGGGCAAAATTGCAGAAATTTCACTTATTTCAGGGTAATAAGTCAGAAATTTAACTTATTTTGGAGCCAGAAAACAGAAACAACCTTTGTTTTGGGGGGAAAAAGACAGAAATTCCACTTTTTTAGAGGCAAAAAAGCAGAAATTCCCCTTATTTTGGAGCAAAAATTAAGAAATTTCATTTTTTAAGGGCATAAAGGTATGCATTCTTCTTATTTTTGGGCAAAAAGGCAGAAATTCTCTGTATTTTGGAACAAAATTGCAGAAATTTCCCAAATTGTGGGGCAAAAATGCAGAAATTCCCAATATGTTGAGGCAAAAATACAGAAATTCTCCTTATTTTTGTGCAAAACTCAGAAATTCCACTTATTTTGGGGCAAAATTCCAGAAATTTCACTTATTTTGGGGCAAAATTGTAGAAATTTCACTTATTTTGGGGCAAAATTTCAGAAATTTCACTTTTTTCAGAAAGAAAGTAGAAATTTTTTTATTTGGAAGCAAAAGGGCAGAAATTTCTTTTATTTTGGTACAAAATTGCAGAAATTTTTCTTAGTTTGGGGCAAAAAGGCAGAAATTTCCCATATTTTGGGGCAAAAATGCAGAAATTTCACTTATTTCAGGGAAAAAAGGCAGAAATTTTCTTTATTTTGGGGCAAAAATTCAGAAATTCCTAATATTTTGTGGCAAAAATGCAGAAATTCCCTTTATTTTGAGGTAGAATCGGTGAAATTCCCCTTATTTGGGGGTAAAAAGGCCGAAATTTTCCTTATTTTGGGGCAAAATTGCAGAAATTTCACTTATTTCAGGGTAATAAGTCAGAAATTTTCTTTATTTTGGGGCAAAAAGACAGAAATTCCCTCTGTTTTGGGGGAAAAAAACAGAAATTACACTTATTTAGAGGCAAAAAAGCAGAAATTTTCCTTATTTTGGAGCAAAAATTAAGAAATTTCTTTTTTATATGGCACAAAGGTATGCATTCTTCTTATTTTCGTGCAAAAAGGCAGAAATTCCCCGTATTTTGGAGCAAAATTGCAGAAATTCCTCTAATTGTCGGGCAAAAAGGTAGAAATTCCCTATATGTTGGAGCAAAAAGACAGAAATTCTCCTTATTTTGGGGCGAAACTCAGAAATTCCACTTATTTGGGGCAAAATTCCAGAAATTTACCTTATTTTAGGACAAAATTGCAGAAATTTCACTTATTTTGGGGCAAAATTGCAGAAATTTCACTTATGTCAGTGAAAAAAGGCAGAAATTTTCCTTATTTTGGGGCAAAAAACAGAAATTCCTAATATTTTGTGGCAAAAATGCAGAAATTCCCCTTATTTTGAGGTAAAAAGGCTGAAATTCCCCTTATTTGGTGGTAAAAAGGCAGTAATTTCCCTTATTTTGGGGCAAAATTGCAGAAATTTCACTTATTTCAGGGTAATAAGTAAGAAATTTTCCTTATTTTGGAACAAAAAAGACAGAAATTTCCTTTGTTTTGGGGGAAAAAGACAGAAATTCCACTTATTTAGAGTCAAAAAGGCAGAAATTCCCCTTATTTTGGAGCAAAAATGAAGAAATTTCCCTTTTTTATGGCAAAAAGGTATGCATTTTTCTTATTTTCAGGCAAAAAGGCAGAAATTCCCCGTATTTTGAGCAACATTGCAGAAATTCCCCTAATTGTGTTGCAAAAAGGCACAAATTCCCTATATGTTTGGGCAAAAAGACAGACATTCTTCTTATTTTGTAGCAAAACTATGAAATTCCACTTATTTTGGGGAAAAATTTCAGAAATTTCCATATTTTGGGGCCAAATTGCAGAAATTTCACTTATTTTGGGGCAAAATTTCAGAAATTTCACTTATTTCAAGGAAAAAAAGCAAAAATTTTCTTATTTTGGGGCAAAAAGGCTAAATTTCCCATATTTTGAAGCAAAAATTCAGAAATTTTCCGTATTTTGAGGTAAAAAGGCTGAAATTCCCCTTATTTGGGGGCAAAAAGGCAGAAATTTCTCTTATTTTGAGGCAAAATTGCAGAAATTTCATTATTTCAGGGTAATAAATCAGAAATTTTCTTTATTTTGGGGCAAAAAAGAAAGAAATTCCCTTTGTTTTGGGGGAAAAAACAGAAATTCGAATTATTTAGAGTAAGAAAACAGAAATTCTTCTTATTTTGGAGCAAAAATGAAAAAATTTTCTTTTTTTATGGCAAAAAGGTAAGCATTCTTCTTATTTTCAGACAAAAAGGCAGAAATTCCTCATATTTTGGAGCAAAATTGCAGAAATTCCCCTTATTGTGGGGCAAAAAGGCAGAAATTTATTATATGTTGGGCCAAAAAAACAGAAATTCTCCTTATTTTGTGGCAAAACTCAGAAATTTCACTTATTTTGGGGTAAAATTGCAGAAATTTCAGTTATTTCAGAAAAAAAAGCAGAAATTTTCTTATTTTGGGGCAAAAAGGCAGAAATTTCTTTTATTTTGGTACAAAATTGCAGAAATTTTTCTTATTTTGGGGCAAAAAGGCAGAAATTTCCCATATTTTGGTGCAAAAATTCAGAAATTCCTTTTATTTTGGGGTAAAAAGTCTGAAATTCCCTTATTTGGAGGCAAAAAAGCAGAAATTTCACTTATTTTGGGGCAAAATTGCAGAAATTTCACTTATTTCAGGGAAAAAAGTCAGAAATTTTCCTTATTTTGGGGCAAAGAGACAGAAATTCCTTTTGTTTTGGGGAAAAAAGACAGAAATTCCACTTATTTAGAGGCCAAAAAGCAGAAATTCCCCTCATTTTGAAGCAAAAATGAAGAAATTTCCCTTTTTTATGGCAAAAAGGTATGAATTCTACTTATTTTCGGGCAAAAAGGCAGAAATTCCCCGTATTTTGGAGCAAAATTGAAGAAATTCCCCTAATTGTGGGGCAACAAGGCAGAAATTCCCTATATGTTGGGGCAAAAAGGCAGAAATTCTCCTTATTTTGGGGCAAAACTCAGAAATACCACTTATTTTGGGGCAAAATTCCAGAAATTTCCCTTATTTTGGGGAAAAATTGCAGAAATTTCACTTATTTTGGGCAAAATTGCAGAAATTTCACTTATTTCAGAAAAAAAGCAGAAATTTTTTATTTTGGGGCAAAAAGGCAGAAATTTCTTTTTTTTTTGGTACAAAATTGAAGAAATTTTTTTTATTTTGGGGCAAAAACGCAGAAATTTCCCATATTTTGGGGCAAAAATGCAGAAATTTCCCTTATTTTGACGTAAAAATGATGAAATTCCCATTATTTGGGGGCAAAGAGAGAGAAATTTTTCTTATTTTGAGGCAAAATTACAGCAATTTCACTTATTTCAGGGTAATAAGTCAGAAATTTTCCTTATCTTGGGGCAAAAAATACAGAAATTCCCTTTGGTTTGGGGGAAAAACACAGAAATTCCACTTATTTAGAGGCAAAAAAGCAGAAATTTTCATTATTTTGGAGCAAAAATGAAGAAATTTCCCTTTTTTATGGCAAAAAGTTATGCATTCTTCTTATTTTCGGGCAAAAAGGCAGAAATGCCCCGTATTTTGGAGCAAAATTGCAGAAATTCCCCTAATTGTTGGGCAAAAGTAGAAATTCCCTATATATTGGGGTAAAAAGACAGAAATTCTCCTTATTTTGGGGCAAAACTCAGAAATTCCACTTATTTGGGGCAAAATTCCAGAAATTTACCTTATTTTATGGCAAAATTGCAGAAATTTCACTTATTTTGGGGCAAAATTGCAGAAATTTCACTTATTTCAGGAAAAAAAGGCAGAAATTTTCTTTATTTTGGGGCAAAAAGGCAGAAATTCCTAATATTTTGTGGCAAAAATCTAGAAATTCCCCTTATTTTGAGGTAAAAAGGCTGAAATTCCCCTTATTTTGGGGCAAAAAGCAGTAATTTCCCTTATTTTGGGGCAAAATTGCAGAAATTTCACTTATTTCAGGGTAATAAGTCAGAAATTTTCTTTATTTTGGGGCTAAAAGGACAGAAATTTCCTTTGTTTTGGGGGAAAAAGACAGAAATTCTACTTATTTAGAGTCAAAAATGCAGAAATTCCTCTTATTTGGGGAAAAAATGAAGAAATTTCCATTTTTTAAGGCAAAAAGTTATGCATTCTTCTTATTTTTGCGCAAAAAGGCAGAAATTCCCAGTATTTTGGAAGAAAATTGCAGAAATTCCCCTAATTGTGGAACAAAAAGGCAGAAATTCCCTATATGTTGGTGCAAAAAGACAGAAATTCTCCTTATTTTCGGGCAAAACTCAGAAGTTTACTTATTTTAGGGCAAAATTCCAGAAATTTCCCTTATTTTGGGGCAAAATTGCAGAAATTTCACTTATTTCAGAAAAAAAAAGCAGAAATTTTCTTATTTTGGGGCAAAAAGGCAGAAATTTCTTTTATTTTGGTACAAAATTGCAGAAATTTTTTTTACTTTGGAGCAAAAATGCAGAAATTTCCCATATTGTGGGGCAAAAATGCAGAAATTCTTCTTATTTTGAGGAAAAAGGCTGAAATTCCCTTTATTTGGGGGCAAAAAGGCAGAAATTTCCCTTATTTTGGGGCAAATTTGCAGAAATTCCTTTTATTTTGGGGTAAAAAGTCTGAAATTCCCTTATTTGGAGGCAAAAAAGCAGAAATTTCACTTATTTTGGGGCAAAATTGCAGAAATTTCACTTATTTCAGGGAAAAAAGTCAGAAATTTTCCTTATTTTGGGGCAAAGAGACAGAAATTCCTTTTGTTTTGGGGAAAAAAGACAGAAATTCCACTTATTTAGAGGCCAAAAAGCAGAAATTCCCCTCATTTTGAAGCAAAAATGAAGAAATTTCCCTTTTTTATGGCAAAAAGGTATGAATTCTACTTATTTTCGGGCAAAAAGGCAGAAATTCCCCGTATTTTGGAGCAAAATTGAAGAAATTCCCCTAATTGTGGGGCAACAAGGCAGAAATTCCCTATATGTTGGGGCAAAAAGGCAGAAATTCTCCTTATTTTGGGGCAAAACTCAGAAATACCACTTATTTTGGGGCAAAATTCCAGAAATTTCCCTTATTTTTGGGAAAAATTGCAGAAATTTCACTTCTTTTGGGCAAAATTGCAGAAATTTCACTTATTTCAGAAAAAAAGCAGAAATTTTTTATTTTGGGGCAAAAAGGCAGAAATTTCTTTTTTTGGTACAAAATTGAAGAAATTTTTTTTATTTTGGGGCAAAAACGCAGAAATTTCCCATATTTTGGGGCAAAAATGCAGAAATTTCCCTTATTTTGACGTAAAAATGATGAAATTCCCATTATTTGGGGGCAAAGAGAGAGAAATTTTTCTTATTTTGAGGCAAAATTACAGCAATTTCACTTATTTCAGGGTAATAAGTCAGAAATTTTCCTTATCTTGGGGCAAAAAATACAGAAATTCCCTTTGGTTTGGGGGAAAAACACAGAAATTCCACTTATTTAGAGGCAAAAAAGCAGAAATTTTCATTATTTTGGAGCAAAAATGAAGAAATTTCCCTTTTTTATGGCAAAAAGTTATGCATTCTTCTTATTTTCGGGCAAAAAGGCAGAAATGCCCCGTATTTTGGAGCAAAATTGCAGAAATTCCCCTAATTGTTGGGCAAAAGTAGAAATTCCCTATATGTTGGGGTAAAAAGACAGAAATTCTCCTTATTTTGGGGCAAAACTCAGAAATTCCACTTATTTGGGGCAAAATTCCAGAAATTTACCTTATTTTATGGCAAAATTGCAGAAATTTCACTTATTTTGGGGCAAAATTGCAGAAATTTCACTTATTTCAGGAAAAAAAGGCAGAAATTTTCCTTATTTTGGGGCAAAAAGGCAGAAATTCCTAATATTTTGTGGCAAAAATCTAGAAATTCCCCTTATTTTGAGGTAAAAAGGCTGAAATTCCCCTTATTTTGGGGCAAAAAGCAGTAATTTCCCTTATTTTGGGGCAAAATTGCAGAAATTTCACTTATTTCAGGGTAATAAGTCAGAAATTTTCTTTATTTTGGGGCTAAAAGGACAGAAATTTCCTTTGTTTTGGGGGAAAAAAACAGAAATTCTACTTATTTAGAGTCAAAAATGCAGAAATTCCTCTTATTTGGGGAAAAAATGAAGAAATTTCCCTTTTTTATGGCAAAAAGGTATGCATTCTTCTTATTTTTGGGCAAAAAGGCAGAAATTCCCAGTATTTTGGAAGAAAATTGCAGAAATTCCCCTAATTGTGGAACAAAAAGGCAGAAATTCCCTATATGTTGGTGCAAAAAGACAGAAATTCTCCTTATTTTCGGGCAAAACTCAGAAGTTTACTTATTTTAGGGCAAAATTCCAGAAATTTCCCTTATTTTGGGGCAAAATTGCAGAAATTTCACTTATTTCAGAAAAAAAAAGCAGAAATTTTCTTATTTTGGGGCAAAAAGGCAGAAATTTCTTTTATTTTGGTACAAAATTGCAGAAATTTTTTTTACTTTGGAGCAAAAATGCAGAAATTTCCCATATTGTGGGGCAAAAATGCAGAAATTCTTCTTATTTTGAGGAAAAAGGCTGAAATTCCCTTTATTTGGGGGCAAAAAGGCAGAAATTTCCCTTATTTTGGGGCAAAATTGCAGAAATTTCTCTTATTTCAGGGTAATAAGTCAGAAATTTTCCTTATTTTGGGCAAAAAACACAGAAATTCCCTTTGTTTTGTGGGGAAAACACAGTAATTCCACTTTTTTAGAGGCAAAAAAGCAGAAATTCCTTTTATTTTTTAGCAAAAATGAAGAAATTTCCCTTTTTTGTAGCAAAAGGTATACATTCCCCTTATTTTTAGGCTAAAAAGCAGAAATTCCCCGTATTTTGGAGCAAAATTGCAGAAATTCCCCTAATTGTGGGGCAAAAAGGCAGAAATTCCCTATATGTTAGTGCAAAAAGACAGAAATCCTCCTTATTTTCGGGCAAAACTCAGAAATTCCACTTATTTTGGGGCAAAATTCCAGAAATTTCCCTTATTTTGGGGCAAAATTGCAGAAATTTCACTTATTTTGGGGCAAAATTGCTGAAATTTCACTTATTTATGGGAAAAAAATCAGAAATTATTTTATTTTGGGGCAAAAAGGCAGAAATTTCTTATATTTTGGTAAAAATTTCAGAAATTTTTCTTATTTTGGGGCAAAAAGGCAGAAATTTCCCATATTTTAGTGCAAAAATGCAGAAATTCCCCTTTTTTTGAGGTAAAAAGGATGAAATTCCCCTATTTGGGGGCAAAAAGGCAGACATTTCCCTTATTTTGGGGCAAAATTGCAGAAATTTCACATATTTCAGGGAAAAAAGGCAGAAATTTTCCTTATTTTGGGGCAAAATTGCAGAAATTTCACTTATTTTGGGGCAAAATTGGAGAAATTTCACTTATGTCAGGGTAATAAGTCAGAAATTTTTTTTATTTTGGGGCAAAAAAGACAGAAATTCCCTTTGTTTTGGTGGAAAAAGACAAAATTCCACTTATTTAGAGGCAAAAAAGCAGAAATTCCCCTTATTTCGGAGCAAAAATGAAGAAATTTCCCTTTTTTATGGCAAAAAGGTATGCATTCTACTTATTTTCGGGCAAACACCAGAAATTTCCCGTATTTTGGAGCAAAATTGCAGAAATTCCCCTAATTGTGGGGCAAAAAGGCAGAAATTCCCTATATTTTATGGCATAAAGACAGAAATTCTTCTTATTTTAAGGAAAAACTCAGAAATTCCACTTATTTTAAGGCAAAATTCCAGAAATTTCCATTATTTTGGGGCAAAATTGCAGAAATTTCACTTATTTTGGGGCAAAATTGCAGAAATTTCACTTATTTAAGTTAAAAAAAGCAGAAATTTTCTTCTTCTGGGGCAAAAAGGCAAAAATTTCTTTTATTTTGGTACAAAATTGCAGAAAATTTTTTTATTTTGGGCAAAAAGGCAGAAATTTCCCATATTTTGGGGCAAAAATGCAGAAATTCCCCTTATTTTGAGGTAAAAAGGCTGAAAGTCCCGTTATTTGGGGGCAAAAAGGGAGAAATTTCCCTTATTTTGGGGAAAAATTGCAGAAATTTCACTTATTTCAGGGTAATAAGTCAGAAACTTTCCTTATTTTGGGGCAAAAATACAGAAATTCCCTTTGTTTTGGGGGACAAAGACAGAAATTCCACATATTTAGAGGCATAAAAGCAAAAATTTTCTTTATTTTGGAGCAAAAATGAAGAAATTTTTCTTTTTTATGGCAAATAGTTATGCATTCTTCTTATTTTCGGGCAAAAAGGCAGAAATTCCCTTTATTTGGGGCAAAATTCCAGAAATTTCCCTTATTTCATGGTAATAAGTCAGAAATTTTTTTTATTTTGCGCAAAAAAGACAGAAATTCCCTTTGTTTTGGGGAAAAATACATAAATTCCACTTAATTAGAGACAAAAAAGCAGAAATTCCCCTTATTTTGGGGCAAAATTGCATAAATTTCACTTACTTCAGGGTAATAAGTCAGAAAATTTCCTTATTTTTGGGCAAAAAAGACAGAAAGTACCTTTGTTTTGGGGGAAAAAGACAGAAATTCCACTTATTTAGAGGCAAAAAAGCAAAAATTCCATTTATTTTGGAGCAAAAATGAAGAAATTTTCCTTTTTTATGGCAAAAAGGTATGCATTCTTATTTTCGGGCAAAAAGGCAGAAATTCCCTGTATTTTGAGGCAAAATTGCAGAAATTCCCCTAATTGTGGGGCAAAAAGGCAGAAATTCCCTATATGTTGAGGCAAAAAGACAGAAATTCTCCTTATTTTGGGGCAAAACTCAGAAATTCCACTTATTTTGGGGCAAAATTCCAGAAATTTCACTTATTTTGGGGCAAAATTGTAGAAATTTCACTTACTTTGGGGCAAAATTGCAGAAATTTTACTTATTTTGGGGCAAAATTGCAGAAATTTAACTTATTTCAGGGTAATAAGTCACAAATTTTCCTTATTTTGGAGCAAAAAGACAGAAATTCTATTTGTATTGGGGGACAAAGACAGAAATTCCACATATTTAGAGGCATAAAAGCAGAAATTCCCCTTATTTTGGAGCAAAAATGAAGAAATTTTCCTTTTTTATGGCAAAAAGTTATGCATTCTTCTTATTTTCGGGCAAAAAGGCAGAAATTCCCCGTATTTTGGAGCAAAATTGCAGAAATTGTCTTAATTGTGGTCTAAAAATTCAGAAATTCCCTATATGTTGAGGCAAAAAGTCAGAAATTCTTATTATTTTGGGTCAAAACTATGAAATTCCAATTATCTTGAGGCAAAATTCCAGAAATTTCACTTATTTTGGGGCAAAATTGTAGAAATTTCACTTATTTTGGGGAAAAATTTCAGAAATTTAACTTATTTCAGAAAAAAAGCAGAAATTTTCTTATTTGGAAGCAAAAAGGCAGAAATTTCTTTTATTTTGGTACAAAATTGCAGAAATTTCCCTTATTTTGGGGCAAAATTGCAGAAATTTCACTTATTTTGTGGCAAAATTTCAGAAATTTCACTTATTTCAGGAAAAAAAGGCAGAAATTTTCCTTATTTTGGGGCAAAAAGGCAGAAATTCCTAATATTTTGTGGCAAAAATGCAGAAATTCCCCTTATTTTGAGGTAAAAAGGCTGAAATTCCCCTTATTTGGGGGCCAAAAGGCAGAAATTTCCCTTTTTTGGGGCAAAATTGGAGAAATTTCACTTACTTCAGGTTAATAAGTCAGAAATTTTTCTTATTTTGGAACAAAAAAGACAGAAATCCCCTTTTTTTGCGGGGGGAAAAGACAGAAATTCCACTTATTTAGAGTCAAAAAGCAGAAATTCCTTTTATTTTGGAGCAAAAATGAAGAAATTTTCCTTTTTTATGGCAAAAAGGTATGCATTCTTATTTTCGGGCAAAAAGGCAGAAATTCCCCGTATTTTGGAGCAAAATTGCAGAAATTCCCCTAATTGT